>NW_027185263.1:18949015-19112426 GCF_022577435.1 Embiotoca jacksoni
ATTCATGTTCATCACTACTTCCCAGTGCAGCGTTGCATACATGTCACCCGGTCCTATAGTATACCTAGGATGTGTGTACACTGGTAACAAGGTGACAGGGGTCCCTGCAAACACTACCAGGCAGCAAAATACACATTAATGTATTCAAAGCGTTTACTGTGTGGTTTTAATCAAATTATAATTTAATCATCTGATCAAACAGCAATTACCATAATCACTTCTGGGGAAGGCCTGATAGAGTGGAGACTGGATTGGATTGGAGCTGGGGGCTAGCAACACTTTAATGAAACATTTGCCAGAATGTTTGAAAATGTTACACATTTTGGGCAATGGGAACAGAGGTGAATTTTGAATGCTAATCAGTACAATTTGGTTATGCTTAATGAGCACATCCATAAGTCAGCCATGGGGGATCAAATTCCCAGTGAGGGCCTGATTTGATATTTTCTCACTGATAGTCTTCCATGGTTAAGTATTAAATATCTATGACTATATTTCAACAAATATAGCAAAATAAATTTTGATTTTAAGATAATAAATAAATCATAATATAATATTTAGTTATTATATTTGAATTTTTTTTTTTTTTTTCAAAATGAGCCTTTTTGTAATGAATTAAACTGTATCTTTCCAATGATCACCAGATTTAAATGGCTGAAAAAAATAATTGTTGGCTACTTTTACTGACAACACTGCATCCTCACATGTTCAGGACAAAGCTAACTGAATATCTACATTTTACACTGATATGTCACATTCTACGAAGCTTAAAACTTAAGTAAAAACAATATGACAATGTGTTTTCATAAACAGGTTGTATAGAGCAGAAATAGGTGTATTATTGAGCTGAACATGTTTTATTTTTATACGTTTTATTCTGGTCATTAATCTTTACAAATATTTCTCCATCACTTCACTATTTTGTTAGAAATCTTATAGATGGTGTCTCTTTTTCAGTATAGCTCACTCACTTCTCGCTCTTATTCTCATGGATCTACAGAAATACTATTAGCAAATTAAACCTTCTCTAGGTGCATGCAGACAGTTGTCCATAAAGCAAAATCCCTCCAGGCAAATTGCTGGAGGGGTTGTTTGGCAACAGTTGCATCACCCCAGTGACCAACCTGTCATGTTATATTCCCCTGCAGCATATTGTGTTGAAAAAATAATTTTTGGGGGAAAATTATTTATGACCCGGAGTAATCAACAAATCAGTGAAAATATTAATTTGAACATATGCAAAATGTTCAAAGCCAGTGTATTTTGCAGATGTGCTGAAAGTTTAAGTGCGGAATATGTAAATTAATGAGTGCTAACATTTTTGTTTCCAAAAATATCTGCAAATGGCAATGAAATTATGATAAGTGTTTAAGGCAGCTAAAACTGTTTTGTAAAACAGATTAAATAATTGTGAAATGAACAGAGTCAAAACTTTATCGATGCAAAGATGTTGACAAAGTTTTCCTTTAAGGACATAATTTGCAATTGATAATCGATAATTTAAAATAACGTATCTTGGGGCCTCTGGGGACTTTCATCTCTATCGTTGACCTTAAGCTCACGACTCAGGCAATGTGTTTGTTCTTTCACATAGGTGGCCAGCTAATTCAGAAATGACTTTCCTTAACATGTAAGATCCCTGATCTTTCTTCCTATGTGTTGCCTTTGGCTATTAATATCTTCATATGTGATGACAGCCTCTGAGCAGATCTCCTTTTGAACCTAACAAATCTGTTTCCATGTCTGTCTTTATTATGGCAGCATTTATCATGATCTCAGGGGCCAACAATCAAAACAAGCAAACATGCAAAAGAGTCGGCAGGGATGTAGACTGTACAGCAGATATTACATGTATACATTATACCATAAAGTGAGTTAAAGTAAATTGTAATTAATTTGTAAATTTCACAAAGGTTCACTGCATGGGTCCGAATAAAGAATGTAAACATCTGTCTTATAGTTTCTCCAACTCGTGTAAATTTCAATACAATCTTCAAAGTTAAAGTTGTTAATCCAAAGTAAACAATGAGTGCGGAGCAACGGCCAGGGCATTTATTTAGAAAACTTAGCTTGTGTACCTGCCTGGTCACAGCATTAACCTACTGCCCTATTTTATAATTAAAGCCTCCAGTCAGAAACAACACAACTAATTGTCATCTTATTAAGTCACCAGTCCAGTTATAATGTATAATCCAGTGTCTTATTATACATTTCTGCAATGACAATTTGCAAGAACATAGAATACATGTCACACAAATTGTCAAAAATATTCTGGTGATAAGCTTTTTCATCACACTGAGCTGTAGCAATGCATTTAACAATTGCGACCTCATTTTAACATAAAAGGTGAAAGTGTTTGAACACGGGATCATTCCCGTCCGATGAGTTAATACTAACTCAAAACAATATTCTGTGATTCTGAAATCCATGTTTAGAAACATTCGTAACAGCTCCTGTGCTATCTATAAAACATTCAAAAGCTGAAAGGCACTTAGTAGCTGTTGCAGTGTTTGGCTATCAAATGAGTGCAGCATTTTTCCACCCCATTTGACTGGACCTTATCAAATTCAACTTCATATTTTGCTTGCAACCATTAGATCATAACACTGTCCTCATGCCAGGTATATCACGGTGTGTCATCAGAAAAAAGCTATGTAGTTCACCAGACTGTACAAGTATAATGAGTTAAAGCAATTTCTATCATTTATCATGTGGGTTGTGGCACTTAGTATTTAAAAAACTATGATCCATGACAGGCCAAAGAATCATAAAGAACAGCTTTGTTTCTGCAATGAAAACTAGGCTGATTTGATTTGATTCTTTGAGCTTTAGATACCACATAACACAAGTCGACTCTGTGTCCTTCTTCCCCCTCTCTTTCTCTTCTTTTTCCACCTCACTACACACTATCACCCCCTAAAGCATTTTGGTCTGGGTTAAATGAAACCTTTAACAGTTCAATATGCATTCATTATCATATGCTTGGTTGTACTCATAGCCAAGCTGGGTGCAAGCACAGGCGGCAGAGCAACAACAACAACAAAATATCTATCCTATGGCACTGACAAAGAGTGATTAGTAAATGGTTTGTACTTGTATAGTGCTTTATCACCTTTTGGTCTCAAAGCACTTTAACATAGTTTTTCCCATTCCCACACTGATGAGACAGATCACCATGCAAGGTGCTGCCATCAGGAGCACATTCACACACTGATGGTACACCATAGGGAGCAACTTAGGGTTCAGTGTCTTGCTCAGGGACACTTAGGCATGTGGACAGGAGGAGCTGGGATTGAACCACCAACCTTCCTGATTAGTGTTCAACCCACTCTACCGTCTGAGCCACAGCCTCCCCACAGTAGGTCCACAAAAACTGCAATCCACTAATACCTTTGGATATAATGTTATATGTATAATTAAAACATATATATAAGTATATAATTAAGAAAGTATAAAGTATACATCTGGACATGACTGTACAACCTTAAGAGCACAAAAATTAAGTCGATGAAGAAGCTAAGCTTCAACCTAAGTCTAACCAATTGGGATTCATATTACTGAATGAACTGGATTTCATAATACTAATAAAATAATCTATATTTGCAAAACAAATTAAATGTTTGTCATGTGTCACTAAAAGTCTGGTTACATACAATCAGAAATACTTGTCATATAGTCACAGATGAATTTTAGGTTTTAAAATTCTGTTTATTGATGTTAATCATTCTTCTAATGCAAAAAAAATGTGGGTTAAATAAGCATATGAATATCCTACTACAGTCAAAAATGATAACATCGGTAGATACGGTAGCTCTAGATGTGACTATTATTTACTTTAAAAAAAAAAAAAAAAAAAGGAATCACATAGCATTTGATTTACACAGGATTGACTCTTTTCAAATTTCTTTGTTCCCAATGGCCTACATTGTGTTGACTGGTGTGCTGATATTAATGTGCAACTGAAGAGCTGAGCTCAGTTGTTTGCTGATGTGTGTTGCTGTGACTTTGTTAACCCGTCGTGGCTCTATGCGAAGTGACAGATGTATACCAAAAGACACAAGTCTTTACAGACCTAGTTTCCCACTGGCCTTAATGTGACCTCAAAGCAAAGCTGTTTTGACTGGTGATAATTGGCCAAAATGATACCAAAGGGCCAAACTTGGTATAACCCATCAAAGCTCCACTTTAAAACAACCAAACATCCATGTTAAGACAATCAAAAACTGAAATAAATATTTCTCTTTTACCACCAAGAATGATGAAAACAAAACAAATTTTCCTTGGCCAAAAAGGTTTGAGGAAACATGCTGCCTGGATTACTTTTAGTAATGTAGTTTTGATTGAGAGAAGTGCTCTGTCATTTGTGATGGACTTAGATACCGTATGGCAGTGACCATATTGTAAATGATCAGGGTTTGGCAATAAAGGCATGCTGCTTGTTAATAATAAACTTGTATTGCACTGTAAGTCACTTTTGACTTTTTTAACAATTGACTGAGCTCACCATCTTTCTGTGACCTTGAGTAATGCCTAAACCATAAGAGATGTTGTTTGTATAGTAAGGAAATATATTATTGCCAGGAAAACAAATAAAATTTGCTGTCAGTATACTTTTTACAGAGAACTAAAAACGAGTAAAAAACTAAAGTTTCTGAATATAAAGGTAAGTTCTATGAGCCAAGTGTAATGACTTAACACTTAAATACTGTGATCAATAAGTAGTTTATAACTGGTATGAGTATACAAATACACACCCTTGATTTATGTCAATTAATCTAATATTTTCATGACATGCCTACCTATCCTCTTTTTGTCTGATTGATTGTAATCTCTGTCATTATCAGGATTAATATCATGCATGGGTAACAGTTTGCTGATGACAGCTGCTCAGATGTCCTGGTGTTTTGTATCAATCCTCCAAAATCATTGTTCAGTGCGAGCGAGCTTGCTGACAGTTCACTGTGTTAAGTCTGTTTCTATGATGTAAAGAAGAGGGAGACCAAATTCTGCTCTTACATTATTCATGTTTAACAACATGATTAAGTCATACTGAAAATGCTTATGTTTTAGTAAGCAGAGGTACTTTTTCTCCAGCAGCCCCTTATTCTAAGCTAAAAGCTAAAAATATACATGCACACAGTGGTACTAAGAGTCAATTGAAGAGCTTTGCTGTGTATTTATACAGCTTATTAGTGTCCAATTGAGCATGTGTCAGATTTCCTCCCTTGGCGTAGCAGAAACAACATTATGCCATTTCCCCAATTACATCTCTTCATACTGGAATATGTAGTTCCTATTCCATTTAGGTTTTAATAGACACTTTTGCAAAAGCACTTTAAAAGCTTAAGCACCACTGAAGTGAACTCTACAACAGATTCTACTCTGTACAACAGTGAGGTGTTTATATCTACAGTAGATTATCTTGAAAATGTGTCCTCAAATTCGCAAATGGCAATTTTCAACAAAATAGAGTTTACCCAGTTGGTAAAGTGCAAATAGGTGGACTGCAGTTTTAATCTTTAAACATATGTTCTACTAACAGACAAAGCGAATATCAATATCTACATGAATGTACAAATGATAACCAAACACACCAAATTAGTTTAAGAATTCAAGCAATTAAGCCTTTAAATCCAATCAAATGTTTGAAATGAAATAAATAAATATTATCAGAAAAGAGTGACAGACTGAAATCTATCAGGACGCTTTGCTTGGGTCACCTGAATACAGTGCAGTGTTTCTCAATCCCAGAGCCCACACTGCAGCAACAGTCATTACCCATGTCTCCATGGAGACAACCTCAGCCGCCTGTGCTGGACCTTTAAAAGCCTTTATTTCAGGAAGCTACATTCCTCTATCCAGAAGAGGCGCAAAATGTACAGTTCTGATGGAAGCTGCTCATTAATTATAATCTTTGGTCTAATCTTTGTGGGTCTGTTCATTGAAAACAAATGTGCAACAGGAACCATCTGAGATCAACATTCACAGCCCTTTTATTCTGCCTGATATTAATTTAGCATGAAACAGAAGGAAGACAAATAGAAAGACAATATTTTCACACTGAACTGAACTGATAATTCTAATTTCTGTCGCAACATTTTTTTAAATCTTTGAATTAATAAAGAAGGTCAATATCAAATGAACAAAGTCTGTTGATACAAATGGCACTGCATCAACAACGGCCACAAATGAAGCATTAATCACAACTACAAGTGCTGTTGCTATCATTTAAAGTTTCAATGTAAATGTCTCTGGCAGCAGCCATTTTGCAACACTGTTGCCTGGACTAAAGAGACTGAAAAAAGCCATGCACAAGCAAAGCAATGGATTATGCTAGCAAACAGAAATTTCAGCACAGCATTGAGGGACATTTGAAATTAACGTCAGTGTCTTCTCTGTTTTTTGGAAATTGTCCTGCATCAATTCCAGAATGAAGTAGGCTATTTACTTTCACTCCATTCTCTTAATATATATAACTACTGCCTTCATTGAACCCTTCAGCATGGCCACAAAATGGTTTTCCTGTCATCTTTGCTTGACGCATTGTCCTCCACTCTTTGTTTCTGTTTTGCTCCTGTCTTTCCATCTATCTTTTAAAATGTCCTCAAAATCCCAAAATTTTCTTTTGAGCTGATATCTGCCCCCCAACACGTACACATCCTACCCACTACCCCACAGCCCCTTATCCTCCTAACGGCTCCCCCTTCCTCACTTTGCAGTAAAAAAAAAAAAATCTGTCACCCTCAGTCCAAAAAAAGACAACTACCACCTATCAAGCCTATCTTTTCAGGAATCCATGGTGCACAAGACAGAATCTGAATACATTTTGCAAAATGTGCACTTGGGCAAAGGTGATAAGGGCTTGTCTCTTTTTTTCCCCAATCCAAAATGACTCCATGTCTGTGCTTCTAATATGGCGGGTACAATGGCGGAAAAAAAAAGAAGCACAGCCAACCTATTTAATCCTTTTTTGCACAAGAAACTCGATAGTTTTAACAGAAAGAACACAAATATGTAATATAAATGTGCACCTTATTTAATTTCAGATGTTAAATAATGAAAATAGTTACTTTGTGTAATATATTAGTTTTTAATTACCATACTTCTGGGTTTATGAGTGGATTTCTGAATTGAAAATTGATGTTAATGTCTATACAGATTTTCATTATGCAAATAATACACTGTTTAAATGCCATTTACAGGCAGGCTTGAGATTTTAAAAAAATGCTGATTACAGCAGGTGAACATGCTCATATGTTACAACAAATGTATTTATTAAAAAAATATTTTTCATGAGCAAAATATGCATCAAAGTGTGATTGTTTTGTTATATGCATATTAGGCATCTGAAAATGTAGGATTCGATGTAGAAAAACGCACCCATGCTGAGGCCCATTGCTGTTTAATGACAGAGTAAATAATCCTTTATGTTGTCGACTGAGAATGAAACAAAATAATTGAGAGATTTCAAGCCTAAAAATGTTGTAAAAATGAATTATACAAAAACTAAATTTAATTACACAAAAAATGCCTTGTTCCTCATGCCGTACAGGCTGCACCTATAATTAAACCTATGCTTTTCGTCTTTCCCTCGCTCTATTTCTCTGTGTATTAAATCTTAAATGTTGAACAAGCAGTGGTGGCTAAATGTCACTTAAGTTTTATGAAGGTTATTGTTAATGTATCAACCCCCCACCAAAAGCCCCACTGCTTGTGACAGGACATTGCAACAGCCTATTCCTCCGTTTATTTTTGCAGGAAAATAAATTAATGAATATAAGAATCAACAGCTTAATAGTAGAAACACTTTCAGACTATTCAGCCTATTATTTATGCTCGGTCAAGTAGTATAATTAACATAAACTTGAAGTTCGATGTGCGCAAATGCATGACTTACCATTCAAGATGCACTGGAAAAAGATAAGAGCCAATATCCACATGCCCCGCTCCGTTCAATATCCAAGCTTATGCTTTTTCTTCTTCTCTCACCGCACTCTTTCTTCTTCTTTCTTCCTTTTATTTCTTCAACAAGTCAATTGCAATGAACAAAAAGGGGGCTTGCAAATCTCTCTCTCCCTCTCTCTCTCAGTCCTTCACGTTGGGAAGAAGATGAAGAGGAGGAGGTCTGAGCTTCTTCCTGATGCTGATTGTCTCCTGGTACAGCGGGAGATGAATGATCCACAACTGCGTCTCCCCCTTTTTTGGACTGACCGCACCGCACCGCACCGGGCCTCAGTGCAGCCGTCCCTCCGTATCGGAGCGCTGTTCTGCGTGGAACATGAGGGAGCTCTGCTCGGTGCACCCCGGTCCAGGTGAGCTGTGCCGCTGCTGCTGAGTCAGAGGCTGGAGACGCATAGGACAAACTGTCAATGCGCAGACACAACTCCACTGTGAAACAAATCAAAACAACGAAACAAAAAGCAAAAATCCTCAAAAATCAGGACAAAAAAAAAAAATCTATCAATAAATCAATCAGAAGTCTATGCACAGAGAGGAGCCAAACGTGTCATCTCAGGTATGTGGGAAAAAATGCGTAAAACTTGTAATTTTTTTCGAGGATTAAAAAACGCATGGAGTTGATTGTTAGCTGCGCTGGAAACTCATTCTCTCTTCGCCGCCTCTCTCCGCCCGGCGAGCAACAAGCACACGCATCTTCTCCTCGCACACACAAACTGCGCACACTGGTCCTGCGCTTATAACCTGCCCTGCCTCAGAGCACTGTGAAATAAACCCTCGCCTCTTTCTCCGCTGCCGCTTTTCTCCCTCTCCATTGCCTTAAAGGTGCAGGGGTGGGGGGATGAGGGTGCGCACAGCTGAGCCTCTGGAGGAGCGTTATAAAATCCTATTTTCTTCTGTTTTAACACAGAGATGACGGATCAAGGTGCCCCGTTCAGAGCAGGAGAACTGTACATTAAATTAAGCAGGAGAGAATTAGCCCAGGCAGGACATCTTTCTATGGTTTGCTGGCACTGCTGTGGTGTAGCAGACCGGAGGATAGAGGCTGAGGGAGGGAGGGAGGGAGGGAAGGAGGGAGGCAGGGGGATGCCGCGATGCTACACCTGACTCGATGCTAGGCATTTGGTCAGGGGAAAAAAGCTAAATTCTAAATTATCTTAATTGGGGGCGGGAGAAAAGGGGTTGGGGCAATCAAATCCTGTTTTTAATGTAATTTCTGGATAATTTATGAACCCCAGAAGGCATTTCTGGGATCCTGCTTGCCTTACCCCTGCATTCATGAATTGACCTTGACAAATAAAAGTGGCACGCCAGAGAGCTGTGGATTACTATATAAAATACTAAACCGTTATGGTAAGAACAGCATGCAATTTGAAATGATTAGGGCACCATTCCATTTTAACATTTTACAAAAAACAATAAGCACCGAAGGGGAACATGCAGACAGTAAATGTTTCCCTCTGAAACGTAAGTGACCAAACGTGCATGTTGTGTTTTTCCATAACACCGATGTTTACGTCAAATTTGCATCATATGTTGAGCTTGAAATGATTTTGCAGGCACTGAGACTGTAGATACCATAATAACTAACTGCTGTGACATCTACAACCATGTGACTGTTTGAATTTAGCGTGGCACATTTTGTTCAAAGGCGATCCAGACCTTGTCTCTTAGACTTAGCATCCACATCAGACCTGCACATGCTCTCCACCAGGAATACAAGACCTGTCACTGCCTGTCTGGCATCCAGACAGGCATCCCCAAAATAAAACAGATCATTATCGCTGACTCCAGCCACCCAAAATAAGATAGCAGGAAGGGAAATGCACTATTCCTCACACATATACAAAATATTTTGTGTTTGTGTTGATTTTGCTTAATTCCCCTCCTTGGCTCTCAGCAATGATGGTTTGTTATTCATTCAGTTATGGCAGTGTGTTTACTGTAATGTGCAGGCCTGCTCTTGTTCTGCCTTTGTACAGCAATGGTTTACAAACTGGCACGTTCAACAGCCCACGTCCCTTTTCAATGGATTATTATTAGAAAACCTATCGTAAATATATTTTTCTCCAGTATCAGGTAGCTACCTATTTAAAATCCAAATCAATTCAGACAAATTTGATAATTGCTGTAAGAGAAATGTGCAATCCAAACAACCAAACAGCAATGCTATATGTCAACAATTTATTTACAAGTCAAATATAGTTTATGTGGCAGGAAAATATTTGGCACTAACCAATTTCCCCACCAGTCTTGTTGATTTATTGCCATTTTTTCTTATGTCCTAATCATTCAAACATATGGTGAATGTTTCTCTTTAGTGTCCATCCTAGTGGACTGTTTGTGTACAGAGATTGGATTAAAATCACTGGCTGTATGGTCATAAAGAGCTCAGTCCTTATTTCTCTAATCCCTGCTTAAACTCTATGATATGTTGTGAGGGTACGATCAAATCAAAAGTATTATCCTCTGTAAACCCTTCTGTTATTTAAATGTTATAAATTCCCAGACATCTCTGCAACTTCCTTTTTGCGCTTATAGATATGAGCAGATGTGTCACTAAAAACTGAATTTGAGTGATTTGTGTTTGAAATGCTTAACTTGATTAAACGCATTTAAAAGCTGAATTGGAATTACATCATTTAAATTTGGATTGTTTAACTTGAATAATTGCACTGAGACTGAACTGAACTTCAAACGGAACGTAACATTATGAAATTGAATTAATTTGCTATGTGTGTATAGTGTATGTATAGTGATCCTCACCAAAACTTCAAAGCTTTGGTCAAACTGATATTTTGACGTATTGATCCACATGTGGATAAGATGCAAAGTTAAGGCCTCACTATTAACTTTATGAGTTGCTATTAATGACATTATTAAATACAAGTCAAACATCTTGGTCCTGATAGGTTCAAAAAGGGTTCTATATTCATAGGTGGGAGCTCATATCCATTTTTTTAATGTGGGTCATGCAGCCTAATTCAACCACATTATAATAGTTTAGAAATGGTGATCTCTGGTTTTACGTTACATGGGGGTGAACAGCTAGCTGCTGCATCACACCAGTAGCTTACACTCGGACTGACTGACCAACACTGTCATTCACAGAGCTACACCATCAGCACTAAAATGTGATGTTGTCACCTCATTGAACAGTGCAGCAAAAGTATGTGCTAAGAAATAAAGTTTATATTATCAGTGGATAGTCCTACATAGCTCACAAACAGTTTGGACACCATGAACCACAACACTGCAGCCTTTAGTGACCAAACAGGCCTATTAATTCATCCATTGAACAAACCTCTCTGAGATACAGAAATAGAATCATGGATGTAAAGAGAGCATTCACAGGAGCACAGTAATACTTAGAGTGAAAGGTACAACCAAGCCTGTATCAATTAAAAACAGAGAACACAACAAAGCCTATTTTGCCAAACACTTGCACAGTGTTGAGTATTGACCAAAAACACTATTTCATGTGTAACTATATTACAGTTGCAATGGAAAGAGTTAGAGAGGGAGACAAGCTGTGAAGCTGCAGTTTTGGATGGATTGTTTATAAAGCTTTATACTCTCAAAATCTAATTGAGGGAAGCGCACAAGTTTGGGTTCGCTTGTACTGGAAAGTAACAGAAGGTAACAGAACTTCCTGAATTTGTTAGGCCTCTAGGCCTTTTAAGGGAGATTGAGAATTATCATGATTGATGACCATTAAAGAGCTGATCAAGTTTTTGACCTTTCAAACCTTGTGCTAAGCCACGAGCTCCTCGAAGCAAATGACTAAAGATCTGAAGATGAAGCCAACTGATGCCTCCAAAGCAGGAGGGGGGAATAAAAAAATATATCAAAGTGCACCCTTCTTGCAAGAATGGTTCAGGGTCACCTAATCACCCCCAACTTGAAGCTTTATTAAAAAGGCATGTTTTAAGCCTAATCTTAAAAGTAGAGAGGGTGTCTGCCTCCCAAACTGAAGCAGGGAGCTGGTTCCACAGGAGAGGGGCCTTAAAGATGAAGGCCCTTACTCTCATTCTACTGTTGGAAACGCTACGAACCACAAGCGGGCCAGCATTCTGAGAGCAATAGGCTCCATTAGGATGTTATGGTTCTATATGCCCTCAGATAAGATGGAGCTTGGCCATTAAGAGATTTTAAAGTTAGCAACATAATTTTTAATTATATTTTTAATTTTACCAGAAGCCATTGTGAAGAACCTAAACAAGGAGAATCTCTCACTAAATCATGTCACTACTCTGCAGTATTTTTTTTTTTTTTTTTTTTTTTGTCAACTGCAGACTTTTTAATAAGTAATTTGAACATCCTAACAACAAGCAATTTCAATAGTTTGGCCTGGTAGTAACAAATGCATGGATTCTCTGCTTTGTGCTGATGCAGGATTTTCATGTTTTTATTAATATTACAAAGATGAAAGAAGGTAGTTGTAGAGACTTGCTTTATGTGCGAGTTAAAGGATAAGTCCTCATCAAAGATGACCCCAAGATTCCTCAGTGGTGGAGGCAAAGGCAGTCGTCCAGAGAACCCAAGTGATTGGAGAAAGAATTTCTAAGGTCTTAAATATATAGCCTGGCTGTGCCGACTGTGGCTCAGAACTTCATTCTTCTTTTTTTTTTCACTGTGATAACGGTCTGATAACTCTGCTCATAATAGCATTTGCACAGCCACTCTGAAGGGTGGACCAATCAGCGGGAAGTGTTTGTGGCTAACAGTGTTTGTCATGCCCCTCCTTCCCTGTGATTGGACAGCTGGTGACAGTGACAAGTGCAGTGCTATTATTTTTCAACTGTAAGAAAAAAAATAAAATCACCTAATCTTCAGCATTCAGTGCAGAGTAAACAGTCAGAACCTCCTCAAGCTGCTGGTGTTCATTAAAACATTTGAAAAAAAAAATGTGCTGTACTCAGGAAAATTAGCTTTGGTAGTTGTAGAGGTGGCAGAGTATCAGGCAGTTTCCCTATGTAGGGTGGCCAGGCCCATATATTCACAGTGAAATTGGGTTCTGGTTCATACCAGGCTACCAAATACAATAACTTCAGTTGAATTTAGAAGGCAAATTTTAATGGTTAACCAGGCCTTTTTTTTTTTAATCTCTTAGACCAATTGCTTTATCTTGTCTAAGAAAGACATAGCTCGGTATCATCAGCAAAACAATGCAAGTTTATGCATTGTTTCCTTATGATATGACCAAAGGGAAGCATGTATAATGTGAGAAGTATTGGGCCTAGTAGGAAGGTACTCTTGAGGTTTCTTTTGTGCAATTGTGACCAGGCCTCAGATTACAAGAACCCAAAATGCCACTCTGGGAATTTCACCCAGAGAATACTCAAATACACAAGCTCTTTAAGAAAGAGAGTGCAGAGACAGGAGTTTCACATTTCAAAAGGAACATTTATTGAAAATTAATCAGGTGCATTCCTCCAAAAGTAAAAAAGTCTAAATAAAAGGTAAAAGTCAATGTCTTTATTACAAAACAATGCTATCAAAACTTAAAAATGTATATTAAACTGACCACATTACCAACACAGGGGAGGGTGCCAAAAATACTCACAGGGGAATGGACTGAAAAGACAAGTCCCAAAGTGCTTCACCACCAAAGGTTTCCTTTGACACAGCAAAAATGGCATGCAGGAGATAACCCAGGGCTAGAAAATCAGACCACCACCAAAGCAGCCCAACCTTCCTGCTGACAAAAGAGTCAAACAGTTGGTTTACAAATAACAAATCACTCTTCGGATGAACAATTTATATAATTGCTCCAGATAATGATTGAGCACACACCCACACAAGATATAAATATAAAACAATCACGAAGGCCAGCTATTTAAATGGGCCATAAACCAAAATCAAATGGCATGAAGTACACAAGATGAGATCACAAAACAAAGAAACCAAACTAAGGACACTAACTAAGGGACAAAAACAGTAGTAGCAACAGAGCTTATCCTTCTCAGGCAAAGAAACAATACTATCAACTCTAAATAGATAGTGGGAAATAAGCAAGTGGGTGGCTACAATGCATTACCTTCACCAACAGCAGAGCCACTTTACATGTGATGGCAACACTATGTTCCTTGTTCCTATTGAGAGCGTGAGGAAAAACTTTTGGTTGCGAGTTTAGATGGGCAGGACCTATACTCATGGAGGAAACAAAAGTTCAATTAGTGCTTTTAATGCTGATGAATAATTCATAACCACATTGAGGAAGAAATGAAGGAACAGTAGGCCTATGTCTGCAGAATAAAGAAATGGGGTAACCGTGTTCCCTTTGACAGTAACTCTTTGCCATTACAGGGTCGAAAGTGGTATGTCCACTTGAAAATAAGCTATTTGCCATAAGCTTCCCACTGTATGTTACACAAGAAATAATATGAGATCGTAGACAGACAGACTGACAGACAGAGTATGTATCATATATACTACACCAATTGTGCAATATACATCCATCCATTGTGCAAGACAGTTTATGTGTGTTCATTTTCATCTTATGACTGTGATGTTATTGTGACTGTGATGTTCCACTGACCAGAGATATCTAGGAATTAGCTCGAGACTGGGCGACTGTCATTCACAGAGCAATAGTAAACATCTTTGAGTTTGACTCTTCTGGTCCATAACTGTCCAACATGGGATGACACTGTTGCTTAGTAACCACAGCACATGACTGACCTTAGCGGTGCAGTCATAAAAATGTATGAAGTCCTTTTATTCATTTTCCCATCTCTTTTGTGTTCTCTCTGTCATACAAACACACACAAATATACGCACATATCAGATGAACACATCCTAAATGTATTGTTCTAGTGTGTGTGTGTGTGTGTGTGTGTGTGTGTGTGTGTGTGTGTGTGAGTGAATTAGAGAGAGAGAGAGAGAGAGAGAGAGAGAGAGAGAGAGAGAGAGAGAGAGAGAGAAGTATGATGGTAATAAAGGGCTTTACCTGACACATGCTACAGACTTCATCAAGCAGCATGAAGAGATTGAGATGGGGGATAACATCCAGCGACAGTAAAATCAGAAGTCAAAAGGTAAACAGGAAAACAGCAGAGGATGCAAGTGTGAAAGCAGGTTCACTTCCATTCCAATATTCCTATGATGCCAATGCCGATAAAAAAAAATAGAATATATGCAGATGTAAGAAACAATAATATTTAGGATTATGTGTTTGGGGTGCTTTCAGTATCAAATCTGTGATCTACTTAGTTGATGTAAATCTGTCCAGTTTACAGTGTCTTAATCAGGTTTAATCCCCTGAACATATTTTTTGAATTGACAAAGCTTTGAGCAGTAGTGGCTGAGTATATGACTGGGCAGATGCGGCCCAGATGATTCCACGCAGGGCTTTAAGCACCATGTCTGTCAGCTCATTGGCACAGTATCACAGCAACTGGCTTTCTAGCAAAGTGCTGTTCTGTTGTTCCTACAGGGAGCACAGATGTTAGCATTGCTGTCGTCACCCTCGCCATCTTTTCACCCGAACAACATCTGCAAAACTGTGTTGTCGGCTGGAACGCCACGATCCAGTCTTGAACTGTTGACAGCTGGGGCAAGTCAGCACAGATGGCAGGAGGGGTGGCAGGAGACTGGCACCGTATGGAGGAGGATGGCAGGTAGAGTGTGGGTCTCCCATCTGGCCTTGGTGCTGGCAATTTGCCCCAGGGAATCTTCAACTCTTCAACATTTCCAACTCCATTTAGAAGTTAGAAGTCACCTTGTGTTAATTTGAAGGAAATGGCTTGCTCGAAGTATTAGCCTGACTCTGGACAAGTTATATAATGCATTCTCACAACAGCCACAACCTTGTTTTGTCATAAGTACTCAGGCAGAAGCCAAAAAAGCTGATAATGTCGGGTGAGATGTAAATTGCTGCTGAAATTTAAAATAAGGGAGCAATCCTAATTACATTTTGATTGTTTGCCTTTTTTTTCTATTAAATGTATAAAACAGGTAATTATGTATTACTCCATCACGATTACTCTTAATCCTGTGCTTCTCCTGTGTTACAACCGGACGAAAAGTCGCAACATAAGGAGGGGCACAACACCGAGTTAAATGCGAAACAAAGGTGACATTTATTTACAAAACACAAAATTTATGTCTAAAAGACATAAAGGCCTGGATGACCAAAAATGTCCTGCTTTTAAATTCAGACAGAATGGAAGTTATTGTACTTGGTCCTAAAAACCTCAGAAACTCTTTCTCTAATCACTTAGTTACTCTAGATGACGTTGTCTTGGCCTCCAGCACCACAGTGAGGAACCTTGGAGTCATATTTGATGAGGACTTGTCCTTTAGAAACCATATAAAGCAAATCTCCAGAACTGCCTTCTTTCATCGACGTAATATTAATAAAATCAGGAAAATCCTTCCTCAGCGTGATGCAGACAAATGAATTCATGCGTTTGTTACTTCTAGGCTAGATTATTGTAATACCTTGTTGTCAGGATGTCCAAATTACTAATTAAAGACCCTGCAGTTGATCCAAAATGCTGCAGCAAGAGTACTGACGGGATTTAGCAAGAGAGATCATATTTCTCCAGTTTTAGCTTCTCTTCACCGGTTTCCTGTTAAATCAAAAATAGAATTTAAAATTCTCTTGCTCACTTACAAAGCTCTTCATGACCAGGCTCCATCGTATCTCAGGGATCTTATAGAATCATATCATCCTGAAAGAGCACTTCACTCTCAGAACGCTGGCCGGCTCTCTATTCAGTTCCCTCGCTCACGTAGTTTCTGTTCTTTCTTTTGCAGATGTCCCGTCCTGGAGCTGCATGTCTCTGCCCTGCGATTGTCGGCCACACCAACAGTTCATGTCTTGTATCTCTATGCTGTCCTTTACTCTCTCTGCTCTCCCCTCACCCCAACCGGTCGAGGCAGAAAAGGGCGCCCACATCTGAGCCTGATTCTGCAGGAGGTTTCTTCCTGTTAAGAGGGAGTTTTTTTCTTTCCTCTGTTGGGAACTCTGTAAGAGTTTTTCCCTCCTAGCTCATGTGAGAATTGTTGAATTGTCAGGTTTCTCTATATAATATTGTAAAGTTATGCTGTAAGGACTTTCAATGTGTTAAGTGCCATGAAATAACCTGTGTTGTGATTTGGCGCTTTATAAATAAAATTGAATTGAATTGAATTGAAGATTAATGTGAGAATCAAAACTGAAGACCAGGGTCTGGCGCCAGGAAGTGAGAAAGAGTGGGCAGAGCAAGGAGGCACTTACAGAATATAGGCCAAACCCACACCTTCATGCAGGTGCCCTTAGTAAGTCATTAGGGAGCTGCACCTAGAACATAGAATGCACACATATGCACACACACAACATAACACATGCCTTCACAGCAGGACATAGAATTTCACATAACACCTGTTTATTCTGTTTTTTTACAATCCATATTGTTTACAACTTCACAGTGGGTTCTAGGTTCATTCAGCACTAGGTTCATTAGGATACAGTACTGTATGGGAATTTTAAATGTCTGTTCTACACAGGTGGAACACAAACATGCTTTTATGGTACTCGTGTTGCACAGTGACAGATGATGACTATACTGAAATAAAAAATATTTTTTAGAATTTTCCATTATCATTATTGTTCGGGGCCGATCAAGGTATCGATATGTGTTCAGCCAAATATCACCCAATCTCCACTACCAGAAAAATGAAAATGTCCTGCAGTCAGTGCTCAATGAACTAGTGCTCATCCTTTTAGGAAATAGTTTAATTGGTAATACAGAAAGAGACAGTTTTCCTTGACAGACATCAAGGCGTTACCAGGTTACTGTAACAAGTTACCCCCTCAAAGCATGTTTAACCTTTAACCAGTCTGCAACAAACTGGATCCAAACAGCCCCGTGAGTAAAAAAAAAAAAAAAAAAAGAACATTTACCCTGACTTGTACTGACTGTAGTGATATTTATGTGTTTAGAAATTGTGTTAGTGAACATTATATCAGAAATGTACCTAAGAAATCTATGTTTAATGGAGTTTTAATGTAGCTGTCCATCAAGCTGGAGATATTAGATAATGAACACTTTTCCTGTCAAATGTCCTTAGAGATGGACTTCCATCGTGCTTTATTCTGTATATACAGTCTACGGTCATTACATTTTCCATATGCTAAAATTAATTTTGCGTCTGCAGATCCCAATTCAGTATTTAGTACATCAACTACAGTATATGGGGCATTAACAACAAGTAGCTTAATCGATTTGTATATCTGCTGCTGCTCGATCTGCTCAATTGATTTGTTTATATATCAGAAAATGAATCACCCATTATTTAAATACTTCATTAAAAGTTTGCATAAGTTAAAACTTCTGTTCTGCCCTCAGGACTGGGTAATCGGCGCCTCCTCCTGGGCCCTTTAGGTTGTGTTGTTAATTTGCCTTTACTTTGACATGCCCTTTGACCTGGAACAGGAAGTTTGCCACATGTGGTAGTTTTAGGTAGATGGTCTCAAAAAAGTAATCTGCTGCCATCCTTCATGTGTTTACGCCTTCGAAAGCATAGTCTGTAAGTATTTGTTTAGCATAGACCACAGAATAATATTTTCGTAATATTTTCTCCTTCAGTATATTTTTGTAAAGGTTAAATTTTTTTATCCGTAGCCAGTTGTTACACTATACGTTTGACTGCTACAGAAGCATAGGAGCTACATAAGGTTCAATTTGTAGTGTGTAATTCATATGCATCTTGTGCATTGTGTCCTTCTGTTTGTTTTAGTTTTACTTCTATTTGATTTGTGTACGTCGGTGCTGCACAATAAACCATCTGGAGCTTGGACGCTACATCCTGACTCCCGTATTCATTTGAATGGAGTTTGGCTTACTGCTGAATTGTGTACCAAGTTACACACACACACACACACACACAAGGAGAGCAGTACAACTTCATCACATCATTTTTCAAGTAAAACTGCCAATGTTTCTTGGTCCTGGATACTTAAGTGTCAGGATTTTATATTTGTAATTGTAAATTGAATATCCTCAAGTATTTGAATACATCAGCTTGGCCGTAGGACATAATAAAAGGCACATGTAACTATTTCTCACATTTATAGACAGCCAAATGATTATATTAATTAAGAACATAATAGCCAAATGAAACTACAATGAAAAGAATCATTTGTTGAGGCCCAAGCTGAGAATAAAAATACAATAATAAAATTGTAAAATCAGTCAAGCATTTTTTCCTCTGACCTCAATAAAATATAAAACACTGAATCCTTCCTGTTGATTCAAATTTGGCTCGTGCGTTTGAAGGTGACAAAAAACAAAAGTTTGTATTAAGAATTTGTATGACATAAAATAAGGAACTATTACATGTTTGTATGTTGTATATTCAAACATGTTTGCCAAAACCTTGAAAAATAAATATATAGAATTTCGGGAAAGCTGTGAGGTATCCAAGTGGTTAAACAATCTTCAGGTTTTTTTGTGGACTTGTTGAAAAGGCCTGGATGATAATGTCAGGGGTGAACTGAGATGTGATGAGGGTAAAATACCAAATGGCAATACAAAATAAAAATAATTAGTTCGAAGCTGTAGTCATAGCAGTACTTCTTGTACTTTTTTGGCTTAATGCATTGCATTTATTTGATAATGAAGACATTGTTTTCATGCTGACCCTCCAAATTGAAACATCCAGGCCTACCTTAAAATGAAATATCAGATTTGAGGGGCTGGCTGAGCAGACCTGCAGATCACAATGGTTGTTGACAGCAGCATGGGGCATTGCACAGTAGGGGCTCTGGGTTTGACCTGGACTGGCTGTCCAGGGCAGAGGGCCAGCACAGAAGAAAAGCGCTTTACGGATGGAGCATGTGGTCAGGTCATCTTTTCTCCTCCTCCCCATACACCCTCATCCCCAGCTCCCCCTTAATCCCAGCCGAAAGCTCCCTCCCACCCTCACTCACTCACTTCCCTCTCCCTTCGTGCCCTCCTCTTCATCCTCCTCACCTCGACCCCCTCCCCTGTATCCAGAATGCCGCAAGGAAATGCCACCAGATGCCAGTGTCTAAGACAGGCATTATGTTCTTAGAGGATGTCCTGGTAATTCTGGTTTTACCAGGCTGTTGATTATTACCATGCTGTCTAGAAGTGGTGAGGATGAGAGGCAGCACAGAGGACAACAGGTAGCCATCTCTGCTGGCTGGGTCATGTGCTGCAGTAGTATATGCTAAAAAAGATCTTACACACCCAGAGGAGACATATATGTCTGTCTGTAGTAAATTAGAATGAGATAACACTCAAGGGATAAACGGATACACATAATACACACGTAGACGGATTGATCAATAAATAATTAGAATGTTATTATATTCCATTGTTTTTTACAGTATTAGTAGTAGTATTCATGGGATAACTAAATGTTATTCAGGGATATCCAAACAAGAATGCAGCAACAGCAGCATTTAGTGTTTTATTTTATAACATGTTACTCATCAAGAATTTAAAACCTGAGGAACAGGACTTCATTTGCTGTAAGAAAATGTGTCAATCATGGGAACTCGGGGAGAAAGTGGTTTGTCAGACCCTGAGGGGGCCACACTGACCTAAATACAAAATTGTCAACAGCAATACTACACTGACCAACCATATGAGGACGGGGGGGGGGGGGGGGGGGGGGGGGCAGAACTCTAAAAATGGCACCAGTTAAAATATCTCAACTGGGAATTTATATGTCCACAGGCAGCTTTAATGTTTCATGGAAAAATTCACCAATGCAACATAAGCAAGTTTATTGTTTTCTGCAAGGAAAATTCCTGTATCCATCCTCAGAATATATGATGGAAGTGTGTTATTTTGTACAACTGGCTGTCTTACTTGTAAATCCTTTTTCTATTCATATTGCTTACTTGTGTGAGGGCTTCTGGAAGGTGTCTTTATTGTTGATGTATGGTTTTCATATAAGTGGTGAAAAGATATTGTTAAGATTTAAGTCTAACCCTTCCAGTAAAGAGGATTTCTTATCATTTAGCTCATGAGTGATGCTGAATTCAGGAGCCAAATCACTGAGGACTGATGCCACCATGTGGTCAGCGGTGGTGTTGCTGGTGGAATTCAAAAAAGTCAATATTAAGACTGGAAATCAAGCTGTATGTTTGTTCTTATGGTTTCCTGACATTCCTTACAACAGATAGTCAAAATGTATTGCAAGAAGCACTTGCTTGACACTGATATGCTTTGATGATACACAGTTGTCTTGATGAAACTAATTTAGATGATTTACACAAAGTTTCACGAGGTTTAGATGACATGTGAAGTCTGACTTAAGGAAGAGGTGTATTCTATTGAATATATAGGTATTGATCAAACTTTCTGAGTCAATTCTGAGCTGCTTTGTAGAGTTATATTTGCAATACTTTTTTTTCCTGTAAATTAACAACCTCAATATTCTTAAAAATAGATGTCCTTATTCCTTAAGAAAGACACTTCATTACCAAACATGACCTTCATGAAAAAGTATATAGGATTTTTCTTAATGAATTTACATCAAAACACGAGGCTGCTGATTCAAGGACTGATACAGGTCAGTAGTATCACAGCATGTTTAGCTCCTGTGGCCATCACTGCTAACAATTAATTTAATGTCCAGCATAGTTGACAGCATGTCTAATTAAACTGACAGTAGAAAATACTGTTGTATGTTGTATTGTCCTTATATAGCCACTTGAAAGGCTAATTTGTGGTATAAATTGGTGGAGTACATTCACTTTACTTTAATTGTATTTAGGGTAATTATAATGGAGTTTCTCCATCGTACGATGTTACGTCTTTTATATTTCAGAGGAAAATATTGCAGTGTTTACCAAATGTTGCTGGTTAATTTGGAGGAGTTGGTGGTGGTTATTTCATTCCCATTGATAACCACTATGGTGGCTGAGCAAAAATGCCTAGCACTCCACATCCAAAATAATCCAAGGTCCACAAACAGTGTCTAGAAAATAAAGACCCTGCTCTGTCATTCCACTGGCACTGTCCCCAGTCACTAGTAGATGTATACATTTTAAAAAGATAATTCCCCACACTGGATGTGACAGATGGGATCATGGGCTAACATGCATGGCCCAAGGCCAAACATTAAGGCAATGTTCATGGGAAGTGAAAAATTATTCCTGATTTTGATCGACTGAAAAATGTAATGGTTTGTTCCTTGCCCCACGCTAGACTCTTCCACCAAATTTCATGAAATTTTGGTTGGCTGCTTTTTTAGTATTCCTGCTGACAAACAGTTCAGCAATGAAACATATCAAACATATATAACCCTTTTGGTGGCAGTAACAATACATTTATAAAATATGACACATTGCTATAGCTCAAACTATCCAGAGGTACATAAAGAAAATTAGATAAGCTTTGGTCCATTTAGTTACAACATAAAAATCCCGCTTTCACAATCATGCTAGTATTTTCTTCTCATTAAGTATAAGAAACCAATTTTTTTTGTCTGAATTTACAGTGAATAGTAAACATAAATGTGGTAAACACTGAAAATTTGTTGATTTCTTGTCAGTGATGGTTATATCGTGTATCCACCAATACATATAAAACTAACTATCATTCAGAGGCATTGACTTGACATGTACATGACAATATGTCAGCCAAAATAGGTGAGTAAACTGATTGTACTTTGTGCACAGTGAAATGAGAGAAATGATTCTGGTAGATAACTGCAAAAAAAAGAAAAAATAGACAGTTTGCTTCACCAACTACAGAAAATAAGTTTTTTTGGTAATATAAATTCCTAAATGACCTTTGATCTATTTATTAAAAACAGTGAACACAAGTGAATGTATTGTGAAATGGGCTTCACATGTAGCTCAATACTGGTTGACCTACAAAACCAGTGAGAGTGCTGATGTTCATCACAACTGCAGAACCATGGTGTGTCGTAAAGACTCATGCTGATCTGGAAGTCCATGAGGCTTGACATCGACCTCACGAAAGAACGGGGGGTAAACACATAACTGCCCAGTAACAAGGGCTCCCTTTTCATTGGCTGCAAGAGAACGTTGCATTGATCATACTCTTTGTGCAAAAATGACACGTGGTTTTGATCCACACAGACAGGATTACAGTAACATGCACGCACGCACGCACACTCTGAGGCTTAGATGTGCACAAACACAACAGTCTTTCTTTCACCCTCTCACACACACACACACATCACATACTGACAAAGTGTTGGTGAGAACTAGGGCAATATCACACCAGTAAGCCTCTTTTTTAGTAAAATATGCCTTGACAATTCTGTTTTTTCTTCCTTTCCCAAGATTAGCACCTAGCCCCTAGTAACAGTGCGGTCATTTAGTTGTTACACATCACCCACCATGGTTCATACTTAATGCAAATACTGTTTCCCCCTCGGTAACTGGCTGCTTTTTACAGCAGCACATACTTTATGCTTTTACTTATGACCATTCATTTTTTTCTCTGTCTTTTTACCTAAAAATTAAATATTAGATAGGATTTGTTCAATATTGGCAGCTTACCGAGTCCTGACAAGTGGGATAAAACTGATTTTTAATTCAGTTTAATTTTCAAAAATATTTTTGTAGTAAAACCTATCAAACCTTATGTAGGAAAATGACTACATTATGACATTGTATGCTAAATAGTTTTGAAGTTGTACAAGAGAATGTAATATCCCCGTATCACCTTTTCTCTTTCTACATTACCCATACAGTGTATGTTTGCTGTAATGTAGACAAGAGGTGTGACAAGAAACAAACAGCGATGATTTTGTTGGATACAATGACAGTAACTGAATTACTTGTGTGATCATATGTGAATCACAATTAAAAGTTAACAATTAAAAATGATGGTGTATACGGCATATCAATACCGTCAAACCTGTAATTATTTGGTTTCTTTCAAAAATGCTCCATTTAATCTTAAATTTAATTTACCAAAAGCCAGTTCACTGCAAACAAAAATAGCTATCCTATATCTTAAATCATCAAGTATCTGTTATGCTGTAAAAGACCAGATACATAAATAAAAAAAATAAAAACTTTAGACAGAGACAAATGTTGTAGGTTGCTAATAAAAATGTTAGAGGACCAGCTGTGCTTGAAGTTTCCTGAAAGACACACTTCATCTCCTGAGCTGGGCACTGGAAGCCCAGCTCAGGAGATGAATATTGTTCATATTGTTCATATTGTTGAAGGCTCTGCATATTGTTGCAAGAAGCTTACAACAATATGCAGAGCCTGTTTTTAACAACAAAACTGCAACAACCTGGAAATAGTTCACATGTGGGCACATAAAAGAGCCGTCCCTCATCTCATGCAGTGAATTTTGCCATGCAAACACATACTGCTCAGCTGCAACAGTGAGTCTGAACAGCTAATTTAGGGATCTGGTGAAAAAACTGTTTGCTCAACACACCAGGCTTCCCTGGCCTTCCCACGCCTCATTTGAGAGGCAAACAAGAAGGCAGCGAATAGATGAAAGGGTGTCCCCACAGTTGGAGATGATGCAACAAGAGTCCTCACACTAAGCAGCCAGCTATTCAAATGAGTGGCTAATTGTGGCATCTGTTAAACCCATTGAAGAGGCGTCAGTGCAGTATCATGGGCCTGTTAATTGGTACAAACAGGTAGCAGATGTAAGCATTGGGATTGAGCATCTGCCAGCTAGTGGGCCAACCTCCATGAGCTGTGATTAAACAGGAGGACAATCAACGTGGAGGAGAGGAGAAAAATTATTTGAAAAAGAGAAGGCTTCGCATGAGACAAAGACAAACCACTCAATATAAACAACCATTAACAGTTTCTGGGCTATCTATTTTACAAAATAATGTAAAGATTTCTTTTCTTTCAAACTACATGTCTCATCCTATTCGTCAAGGAATCATAAAACCAGATTAAGGCTCATTACACTTCTTTTACGTATAAATTGAAATCTAAACAATGTGATGATCCAGGCCTATCAGAGCAAGATAGGGGTTTCTGGCACAGCTGCACCTATTGCCAGCCTGTATGGAGAAAGAAAAATGAAAAAGTGGTCAAAACTCCAGCAACACCTGTAGTATGTAGAACAACTTTAAACCAATGTGACAGACATCTTGCCGTCACCAAGGGTTCTTCCAGCCTGACTGTACAGCCAGAATCCACCATTGCCTGATGTACACCCTCCTGGATCCTTACCGGAACGTGGTATGTTGCCACTGGACTGGGGGAGGGTGCTGGAGGGCCGGCAACCCGGATCACCTGCCTACGTCCAGGAGTGGACACTCCTTCCGGAAGTGGTCGGGCCGCCCACACCTGTAGCTGCTACGACCTGCTCCCCCACCGCAACCACCTGGCTGCGGCATCCCTTAGCCGCTGGGCATGGGTGAAGGGCCGGTCCTCGGACTCCAGCCTGGCCTCACGGAACCGCCGTTGATGCTCTTCTGATGAAAGGCCTAGCTGGTCCAGGATGGATTTTTTTACGTCAGCGTAAATGTTTCTGGCTGCCGGTGGAAGCCCCAAGGCTTCCGTTTGTGCCTCCCCCGCCAGGAGCGGCAAGAGCGGGGCCGCCCACTCCTCTGCCAGCCAGCCACACGCCGCCGCCACTACCTCGAACATTTTGAGGAATGACTGTGCATCGTCCACTGCAGTCATTTTATGTAGGGGAATGGCTGCTAATGTCGAAGAGGCCAGCGGCGGAGGAGCTGCAGCTGAACGTGCTGCGAGCTGCTCGAGCGCCTCAGCCTGCCTCTCTGCTTGGACCTAAAGCGCCGCCAGGAACCCCCCGTTTGTTGTGCGTCCTCCTTCCTGCCGGGCCCCACGTTGGGCACCAGTGTGACAGACATCTTGCCATCACCAAGGGTTCTTCCGGCCCAAACGCACAACAACCAGCCAAAGTACAGTGTGTTAATGTGTTTTATTCCACACAGCCAATATCACACCTCCGTTGTGTTCTCCTCTCAGTCATTCGAGCACTTGCTCTGTGTCCTCCGGAGTGAGCCCCTAGTGTCCTGCTGCTTGGGTTTTTAAGGGCAAGAGAGAGTCAATCAATGATTAATTTCAGCTGGGGCTAATCAAGCCCCTTCCAGGCACCATTCCCTGAACCACTCCCCCAATCAGTCCCTCCTGCAGCTGAGCCAAACCACACCCCGCCACCACACAATGCATTTCTGCTTGTGTCTTTCATCAGGATCAACATGAAACACATTACAACAAATCCTTAAATAGGGTGGATATAAAACAAATGAAAAAAAATTAAAAAGGTCAAAAATGAAGGACAACCATATGCATACACACAGATATCAGCCAATAGGGCGCTGGAGGTGGGTTGGGTATACTCCACAAGATCAGAGAGTGTTCCTTAGTGTCCTGTAAGGGACATGGTTAACACTAGGGATGAGAAGAGTATTCGGCTGAAACGAGTAACCGGTACAGTTAATGTACTTTTGATGAGCAAATATATGTGTATATATCTGTGGTGATGAAGGAAGATCCTCATTGGTAGTTACTGGATCTAGTTTTTAACAGACAAGCTGTGTTCACACATGGAGGCCAGCTACAGACACAGCCCCGCTTCCTCGCTTACACAGACTGCTGCAGCTGTCTGTCAGTGTCCAGTGTCCGCAGGGATTAACAACAACTCGCGACTCTTCTCTGCTTCCCCACAGGTTCATTTCTGGCAATGGCTCGTTACAATTTGGTTTGTATAAAACAAGGATGTCAAACTCATTTTAGTTAAGGGGCCACATGCTGCCCACTTTGATCTCAAGTGGGCCAGACCAGTAAAATCGTAGCATAATAACGACAATATTTCTCTATGTTTAAATCATTGGTGAAGGTTTTTGGATGATAAACCCTATTTTAAGGTCTTTCTACAATAAACTAGAAACATAAAGACCAAGAACTCAGACATCAACCCACTGTTTATCCGCCTGGGCTCTCCTCTGCAGATTCCCTCGCTTTGTGACGCGTTTGAACTATTTGTGATGTCATCCACCGTAGGCGAGCGCTGCTGCCTGTGGCAACGAGCGCTTCTGCCTCCGGAGCAGACATCGCATTTACGCTGTTTTTGAAGCAATTACTGGATCGATTAAAAACAATTACAAAACGTTTGTACTCATAAACCTCCATATTCTCATAGAAATGCAATTTATGTCTTTCTGTAATTTTCACACTTAGCAAAGTCATCTGGCGGGCCGAGCTGGACCCCCTGGCGGGCCGGATCCGGCCCGCGGGCCATATGTTTAACACCCCTGGTATAAAACATCTTCAGCTGAGTTCCTTGGGGAACTTTGCTATTACCAGACGAGTCGCAAGTTACAGCTTATGATTCACTGCTTGTACTGGTTATGTTTTCTTCCATCAGCTCGCTCCTACTTTGTGAAAATATCTCCACTCAGCTGAGCAACTTCAGATAGAAGATAGTGGACGCTGAATGCATATTTTGATGTGGACTGTGTCTGCATAAATCACCCAGCTTCCCACCATCAGTTTTTTTTTAATAAAATAATGAAACCATGCCAATAATCAACCTCCTCCTCCCACACACACGCACACAAATAAAGACAGACAGACAGACACACACATTTCCTGCTGAACAAAATTATATTATTTTTATTTTATTTTTCATATGACAAGCCTGACATTTTTTAATCACTGTCACTCAACAATAACTACTTGCAAATTTTATAAAAAAAATAAATATATGTTCTGTAAATAGTTCTCATACTCTTGTGATCAAAAACGTTGCTCTGAAGCTCAATTCTAGGGCTGTTCTGTAAATAGTTTTCCAATATATAATCCCTTCAGTGGCAAATAACAACACAGGTTATTTCATGGCACTTAACACATTAAAGTCCTTACAAGAAAACTTGACAGTATTATATAGAGAAACCCAACAATTCAAAAATTCCCACATAAGCTAGGACGGAAAAACTCCTCTTTAAGGGAGAAAAACCTCCAACAGAGGGAAGGAAATACTCCTTCTTAACGGGAAGAAACCTCCAACAGAACCAGGCTCAAAGGTAGGTGGAAAATCTGCCTCGACTGGTTGGGGTGATGACAGAGACAGAAAAAGACAGCATAGAGATCCAAAACATGAACTTGAACTGTTGGTGGGGCCGACAATTCTATATCTGCAAAAGAAAGAGCAGAAACTATAAGAGCGAGGGAACTGTATGGAGAGGATACAGACAATCAGCAAAAATTATAGGAGAGAAAATGCATGAAGTTAATGAGACGTAATGGTGCCATATGAGTGTATAGACAGTGAAAGAGTGAGAGGAAAGATTCTCAGTGTATCACGAGGTGCCCCAGCAGCCTCGGCCTATAACAACATAACTAAGGACTAAGGGTTGGTTCAGGGCCACCTGAGCCAGCCCTAACTATAAGCTTTATCAAAAAGGAAAGTTTTAAGTCTAACCTTAAAGCTAGTCTGCCCCTCGAACCCAAACTGGGAGCTGGTTCCACAGGAGAGGAACCTGAAAACTGAAGGCTCTGCCTTTGGGAACTCTGGGAATCACAAGCAGGCCAGCATTCTGAGAGTGAAGTGCTCTTTCAGGGTGATATGGTTCTATAAGATCTCTGAGATAAGATAGAGCCTGGTCACAAAGAGTTTTTTAAGTCAACAGGACAATTTTAAATGATATCCTTGATTTAACAGGAAACCTATAAAGAGAAGCTAAAACAGGAGAAATATGAACTCTCTTGCTAAATCCTGTCAGTACTCTTGCTGCAGCAAATCCTCATCAAAGATGACTCCAAGGTTCTTCACAGTGGTGCTGGAGGCCATGACAATGTCATCTGTTGTCTGAATTTAGAAGCAGGAAAGTGTTGGTCACCCGGGCCTTTACGTCTTTCAGACAGTCTCAAGTTTTAGCAAATGATTTGTTTCATCTGGTTTTATAGAAAGATATACCTGTGTGTCATCTGCATAACAACGGAAGTTTATGCAATGCTTCCTAATGATATCTCAACCGCATATACTATGAAAAGTATACTGAGCCTTGTGGAACACCATAGCTAACTTCTGTTTGTCTGGAAAAGTCATTGTTTACATGAAGAAATGGAAATCGATCTGATAAGTAGGATTTGAACCAGTGTAACCATTTGATCCTCGTAACATCTTCCGATCCGATGCTCTGAAATCTCGTGGAATCTTGTCTGACGTTACGGTGAGCGTATTGCGTTACTTCCTCTCTACAAACATTGTGACGAGTGTTACTTCTCTCTGCTATTTCAGCTTCTTTTCCTGAATTAAACGTATCTTAAATCTCTCTACACTTCTAGTTAAATCTTTGACCAACGTTCACTTAACTTGGTGTTTTGGTACTGCTAGCCTAGCAGTTAGCAATGGCTTCCCTCTCTCCCTCCACTTCTTGTTTTTCCTGCTTGGTGTGTGACATGTTTAGTTATAACCCTGCCTCCTTTAATTATAATGGTACCTGTAATAAATGTAGTGTAGTTAGGGCTCTGGGGGCTAGGATCACCGAATTAGAATCGCGGCTGTGCACCATGCACCATTCCCCAGGTCTCTACGGGATTTTCTCCCTTTGAGCTGCTGTTTGGCAGGAAACCACATGGGGTGCTCGACCTGCTTAAAGAAAACTGGGAAGAAGGTACGAGCCCCGGAAAAAGTGAAATTCAATACGTCTTGGACCTGCGAGCAAAACTCCACACACCTGCTGCAAGTTCAGTAAAGTTCCAAATGGAAGATTCCTTGTTGTGTGAATTAATTTACACCCACGCACATCCAGATGAAAACACTTTTTCACACAGGGCCAAGTGGGTTTGGATTTTTTTTCTCCCTTAATAATAAAAACCTTCATTTAAAAACTGCATTTTGTGTTTACTTGTGTTATCTTTGACTAATATTTAAATTTGTTTGATGATCTGAAACATTTAAGTGTGACAAACATGCAAACAAATAAGAAATCAGGAAGGGGGCAAACACTTTTTCACACCACTGTACCTCTCAGATCTTGTTTATACACCTCGTGAGACTTACAGCAACACTCTCATGTCAAAATAGAATGACAGTACAACGGACTATACCGCCCTTCTTAAGATTTGGTCCTTAACCTACATAAAACAGAGACTTGTACTAATGATATCTCAACCTGAAACAATGTATAATCATAAAGTACAGTACAGTGTTTTCCAACTTAAAATGCATTTACAAATACAGATTCACTATAATAATAGTTATAACTTAATAAATAAAGGCATAAACAAATAATTCACATCCTCTTAGATTTTTTTGCATATCAGGGTTCATCTATGCTGTCTATCTGATCTAGTCTAGATGCTTTGTATTCGACTTGGAAACTCGACCGGATCTTGTGAAATACAAAGTAGTAGGTTGAACAGAACTTTTGTTCCATCTCTCTACACTCTTCTGCTGGGAGTCTTTTCAGTATCTCTTTGTTTTTGACATTGTCCCGATGTTGTGTGATCCATCTTTTCAGGTCTTCATTCATTTGTATTTTATGCACTTTGTGTTGGGGCAGGTCTGGTTTACTTGCTAATAGTGCAGATGGATATGAAAATATTGATACTTTCGATTCCAAACATTTCTCTTCGTATCATATTTCTTATTAAAATATCGATACACATACTATGGATAGGTTTAATCAATTTTGATTGTTTTAAACTAAACATCTTACAGATTGCCCCTTTAATAGTCTATTACTGTATGTTTCCAATATTAATATCATTAGTATTAATGAAAATGGACATAGCTGTCCAGTAGGCTCCACTATTTGGACTAGCTTTTTGAATTGCAGTTGTCTGTTCTTCCATTTGAGACACGCCCAAAAATGGAAATGACACTACCACACTTGTAGGCCAAGTTAAACACAGTCATTGCCATTCATTCTGTACTTTGATATCGAGAGCTGAGAATAAACATTCCGTGAATCATAATATTACACCAGACAGCACCTTTTCAGAAATGACACAATGATAAAAAAAAAAAGATAAACTGTAGTATTCCAGAAAAATAAAGTCATTTAAAACATGAAATATTAAAACACTTCAAACAAATCCAAAGATATTTTTCAAAGGCAGCTGCTTTTAAAAAAGTCCAAAGTCCATAAATTCCAACTTTTGAGAGCACACACACCCTGGTGAGTGGTGAGTTACAGATATTGTCTGCAATTTGTTTACATGTGAATCAAGTTACTTGTTAACCAAAACTAAGATCAATATCAAACAAGATCTACATGTAAATCAAGTTACTTGTTAACCAAAACCAAAACAAAAGATCAATATCAAACAAGATCTTATACTTACTGCTAACTTAAACTAAACAGAGGTTTATCAGACATAAATAAGCCCAAGACACCAACTGCAGGGATGGGTTTTTGAGCAGCTCCTTTCAGTAGACTGTTAAGAGGCTAGCAGGTAGTACCACTTCACTGGGGAATTTGATACACTTAAACTTCACAAACACATAAATAGGAAAATTTGGGGAAAATTGAGGTGATGCAAAAAGAGGAAATAGTTGAGGAAACAGCACAATATCAGGTACAATAAACATTTGTAGAAAGTGTAATATGCTTGTCATGCACATACATGTGCGCTTTTTTCCTTGTAAGCGCACACCTATGTGTGGTTGTGCGTTTACTGCTAGTTACAGTGTCCTTTATACTACATACAGTGGGTACGGAAAGTATTCAGACCCCTTTAAATTTTTCACTCTTTGTTTCATTGCAGCCATTTGCTAAAATCAAAAAAGTTCATTTTATTTCTCATTAATGTACACTCAGCACCCCATCTTGACAGAAAAAAACAGAAATGTAGAAATTTGTGCAAATTTATTAAAAAAGAAAAACTGAAATATCACATGGCCATAAGTATTCAGACCCTTTGCTGTGACACTCATATTTAACTCACATGCTGTCCATTTCTTCTGATCCTCCTTGAGATGGTTCTACTCCTTCATTGGAGTCCAGCTGTGTTTAATTAAACTGATTGGACTTGATTAGGAAAGGCACACACCTGTCTATATAAGACCTTACAGCTCACAGCGCATGTCAGAGCAAATGAGAATCATGAGGTCGAAGGAACTGTCCAAGGAGCTCAGAGACAGAATTGTGGCAAGGCACAGATCTGGCCAAGGTTACAAAATAATTTCTGCAGCACTCAAGGTTCCTAAGAGCACAGTGGCCTCCATAATCCTTAAATGGAAGAAGTTTGGGATGACCAGAACTCTTCCTAGACCTGGCCGTCCAGCCAAACTGAGCAATCGTGGGAGAAGAGCCTTGGTGAGAGAGGTAAAGAAGAACCCAAAGATCACTGTGGCTGAGCTCCAGAGATGCAGTAGGGAGATGGGAGAAAGTTCCACAAAGTCAACTATCACTGCAGCCCTCCACCAGTCGGGGCTTTATGGCAGAGTGGCCCGACGGAAGCCTCTCCTCAGTGCAAGACATATGAAAGCCCGCATAGAGTTTGCCAAAAAACACATGAAGGACTCCCAGACTATGAGAAATAAGATTCCCTGGTCTGATGAGACCAAGATTGAACTTTTTGGCGTTAATTCTAAGCGGTATGTGTAGAGAAAACCAGGCACTGCTCATCACCTGCCCAATACAATCCCAACAGTGAAACATGGTGGTGGCAGCGTCATGCTATGGGGGTGTTTTTTCAGCTGCAGGGACAGGACGACTGGTTGCAATTGAAGGAAAGATGAATGCGGCCAAGTAGAGATATCCTGGAAGAAAACCAGAGTGCTCTGGACCTCAGACTGGGCTGAAGGTTCACCTTCCAACAAGACAATGACCCTAAGCACACAGCTAAAATAACAAAGGAGTGGCTTCGGAACAACTCTGTGACCATTCTTGACTGGCCCAGCCAGAGCCCTGACCTAAACCCAATTGAGCATCTCTGGAGAGACCTGAAAATGGCTGTCCACCAACGTTCACCATCCAACCTGACGGACTGGAGAGGATCTGCAAGGAAGAATGGCAGAGGATCCCCAAATCCAGGTGTGAAAAGCTTGTTGCATCATTCCCAAGAAGACTCATGGCTGTACTAGCTCAAAAGGGTGCTTCTACTCAATACTGAGCAAAGGGTCTGAATACTTATGACCATGTGATATTTCAGTTTTTCTTTTTAATAAATTTGCACAAATGTCTACATTTCTGTTTTTTTCTGTCAAGATGGGGTGCTGAGTGTACATTAAGGAGAAATAAAATGAACTTTTTTTATTTTAGCAAATGGCTGCAATGAAACAAAGAGTGAAAAATTTAAAGGGGTCTGAATACTTTCCGTACCCACTGTATATTGCTGAAGTAAAGTGCAAGTTCAGAGTTCTTATAGTGTCATTAAATGTAAAAAAAAATTTTTTTTAAAAACGAACACACCAGTGAGTGAATACATGTTGTAACTGTTGTTTCAAATTGCAGGTTTCCTCAATGTTGTTGAATATTTAATTAATTGGTGGAAAAGGTTATTATGTGACACAGTCATGTACGGATGTCTTGTCTCCAACCTTTCTGGTCCCCTTCAACCTGTAATGAGGTAAGAGCCAACAGGTGGATGCAGGGATTATGGTAAGGTTTAACCTATACTTGCAAAGGGAGCTTTAGATATGTGTTGCAGTACATCTGGTGTGCCATGCAGCCAAACGCAGCAGAGGATTTGGTCCATTCACTGAAAACAAGTTGACAATGAAAAGCAAACATAAGCCCCAAAGTGCCCGATGTTTTTCCACATGCTAAATTAAAAGAATGTTAATCTTTCTGCAAATAGAGTTTGTTTTTATTTGAACAAATAAATAGTTGTATCTTCTTCAAATAATATTCATTGTTTAAAACAAGCATATAAATCAGTGAGTTTCAGTTGTTTTGGGTTTTTTGGATGTTGTTTTTTTAAGAAAATCTTTAGAAGCAGTAAGTTCTTCACCAATGTCTCATTCAGTAATTTTATTGAAATTTAAAAAAAAAAAAAAAAAGAAAGAATCAGATTTCTGGTATAAAAAAAAAAATAAAAAAAAATGTTTAAGGCTCTTAGCCAATGTCTGTAAGAAATGTACAGCCCGAGTTGTAATATGCCCCTTAAAGTTGATTATTAAACATTGTGATACATTTTGACAAGACCTTTAGTTTATATTTAAATTGTTTACCTAAACCCTTAAGAAATGCAACTATAATTAAAACATTTATTTAAGTTTGATTAAATAGAATCATGTATTTCAGAGGCTGCAGAACTTGGCCAGTTAGTTTCTGGAAAAAAAAATTTCCCCCATTATATTAAATTTAACTGCTGCATAGTTGATGTGTCATAAAAAGTCACTTACTAACCCATTATTGAACTACAATTCCTGTTTTAAAATAAAATAATTACAAGGAAGTGAGTAATTGATTAATTTTAGCTGTAACTATTTAAAGTGTCACTGCAAGTCACTCCATTTTTGTGAAAAACATGTTGCGGTTATTTGTTTTAAAATGTTTTGAGTTATTTCCATATTTCATGTGCAGTTGTTTGACAAGGTAAAAAGTTCTTATGTTAACATCCAATTAAGGCATTTCCCATAGTTTTAAAAGTGCTGCTGGTCTGATGGATCCCACTGAGAATCAATATACTAATCTGTTGCTCTGTGTTGCTTGTCATTAGCTACATCTTATCGTTTTGGGTCACAGTTCCATATATTTTGTGTGGTTAAAGCCCAATTTACTGGACTAAACTAGGTCTGAGAAAGCACTGAATATGCACATTCACCATTTATGACAGAACTGGTACCAACCCCATACCAGTTGTTCCAACATACCAGTGATATTTAACAGCCAGTGGCATGGTCGCACTCATCATAACAATCATAGACAATCTGGTACCTGTTTCTAGTGCTAATCTGAAAATAGTCAATGTTCAGCCACAACCAACCTCCCCTCCAGTCTTAGAATCCCTACAGTTGAAATTAGCTCTTCTCAATATCAGATCTTTGGCCAATAAATATTTTCTGGTTAATGATCTGATAACTGATAAGTGTTTGCACTGTATATTTCTCGTTGAAACATGTCTTAACAACACCACTGGTGAAGCAAGAGGCTTGTCCTCCTAACTATAAATTTGATCAGTCAGTTAGACAAAACAACAGAGGAGGAGGAATCGCAGTCATCTTCTCCACACAGTTTGTGTTCAATGATATTGATCGAGGTGAATTTACATCATTTGACTATCTTGCTACCAAGTACTCAGCGTTATTTCTACATAAACTCTTAGAGTTTACCTTCCTAGGTACCACCAGATATGATATGTTCATTCTGAATGGAGACTTGAATATTCATGTTAATAACAAGAACAACCAAAAAGCTATAGAGCTCATAAATACATACAGACAAAGCTCTTAATGGGCTCGGACCAAGTATTTGCCTTCAAGAACATTGAAATCATCTGCTGCTGATTTATTAGAGGTTCCCAGCAACAGCTGAAAGAAAATTGGAGATTCAGCTTTTGTCAGTTACGCTCCAAAGCTGTTGAACACACTACCTGTCGATATCAGGGAAGCTAGCTCAGTAAAAACTTTTAAAAGAAAGCTCAAAACATATCTCTTTACATCAGCCTTTAACTAGCTACTCTTGTAGTTTTCTTGCATGTGCCTGCACTTGAACTACCGCACCTTTTAAATGCATATTGCTATATTTAATATTTTAACTCAATTTGTGTTAATGTTATGCATTGCATCTGTTCTTATGCATCTCATTTATTTTCTATATTTTTAAATGTTCCTAAATATCTGTTTTTATGTGAAACACTGCATCTAATTGTCTTGCTGTAAAGCACTTTGAGCTGCGTTTCTTGTATGAAAGGTGCTATACAAATAAAGGGTATTATTATTATTATTATTATTATTATTACTACTTAACCTGTCTAGAAAATCTGCAAAGTGAACTGTAATGAGTAGTCGATTTATCAATTAGTCGATCATCAGAAAAATTGTTTTCAACTATTTTGATAATTGTTAATAACTGCGTTAGTCATATATCAAGCAAAAATAGTAAATCATATCAAATTCAAAAACGCCGTTTCCCAAAAAGTTGGGACGCTGTGTAAAGTGAAAATATAAACAGAATGCAATGATTTTCAAACTTATATTACCTGAAAATTGACCAAAGACAACATATCAAATGTTGTAACAATATTCTGTATAAAATGAGCATCCCACAGAGGAAGAGTCTCTCAGCGGCAAAGAGGGGGACAGTTTCTCCACTTTGTGAAAGACTGCCTGGGAAATAGTGCAACAATTTAAGAATAATGTTCCTCAACGTAAAATTGCAAAGAACTTGAGGATTTCATTATCTATAGTATATAAAGTTATACAAATGTTTAGAGAATCTGGAGAAATCTCTGTACCAAGTGACAAAGCTGAAAACCAATATTGGATGGCCCCTCAGGGGGCCAGGTGATAAACCAGTCTGCCTGCAGTCCAGACCTGTCACCCATTTTTTTTTTTAATTGCCGCATCATGACATGAAAAATAAGACCAAGGAGACCCCGAACTGTTGAGCAGCTGAAATCCTGTATCAGGCAGGGAATGGAAAACATTTCGTTTTGAAAACTCCAGCAACTGGTCTCCTCAGTTCCTAAATGTTGTTGTTAAAAGGACGATGATGTAGCACAGTGGTAAACACGTCCCTGTCCAAACTTTTTTTTAGATGTGTTGCTGGCATTAAATTCAAAATGAGCATATGTTTTTCAATTCAATTCAATTCAATTCAATTCAATTCAATTCAATTCAATTTTATTTATGTAGTTATATAGTATGTTTTTCATAAAACAACTAAAATTTCTCAGATTCAACAATTAATATGTTGTCTTTGATCCATTTGCAATTAAATATGGGTTTACAAGATTTGCAAATTGTTGCATTCTGTTTCTATTCACATTTTACACAGTGTCTGCATTTTTGGGGAAATGGGGTTGTATTTGTACATGCTTCAAGGCTCAATATTTATTCATATTAATTTGGATTTTTTTTTTTTTTATTTTATTTTTTTTTTTTTAAATTGCATATTAAAGTAATAGGTCTCTATTTCATCAAGCTTTCATAGCTGCATTTGTTCATATATCCAGTCAATAAAAAAGGGGACATTGCTGTAGACCCCTGGCTTGTTCCTCAAAGCACATCCAATCCCCCAACTTGTGCTCCCTACAAGCCACCATAGATCTCCTGCTTTAACAACCAGGGGCCCTCCGCTGTCACCCTGCAGCACACGAGACAAATAAATATTTCAGGTTAGTGTGTACATAAGTGTGTATGTGTGTATACATGCCAGAGTTGTGACAGAGAGAACAAACTCAGACTAACCTGACAGCTGTCAACTCCTCCCTCCAGTTTGCCTGCACAGATCATGGTGTGACTGACTCGTCCACTTAACACCTGAGGTTTGTTACAGGTCTCTCTGCTGTAAATGGTCACCTGGGCTTGATTTAGTATATCGGGTGGTGGTCCTGAGAGAAATTAATGATTGTACACCCTACAGTTAAGCATGAAAAGTGCTGTTCCCCTTGTTACTTTAATCTTTAAAAAGCATTTGACCCCTAAAACATTTCAACAAATAATCTGCACGGAGGAATTGAAATGAACGAGTTTGAAGGTTTCTCAAGTAAAACAAACTATGTAATATTGTAAACTCTCTATTCAACTAGAAATTTGGACATGCTTTGCGTTTTAGCTCACCAGATGATTTCAAAGCTCCCCATCCTGTGATCCAGACTTGAGTTCCAGCAGAAAGATCGAGACCAACGTTGGGAAGACACACTGGCTTCACTGTTCCTGAGAAATGAACATGTATGAACTTAAAGTGTTGTCATTGGTATGGATATGAACTTCATTCAATTAATGAAATATGAATTTAACTTGCAAGCATTTACTTGTAAAAGTCAGAGGTGAATGGAGCTTTAGGAGAGCGATGTCATTGTCATTAGTTTCTTTGTCATAATTTTCATGACTGATGATTCCGTGAACTTTTTTGCCAAACATCATTTGGGACAAGCTCACGTCACCAGAGTATACCTGCCACAATTCAGGGTTGGAGTACCTACAGTGGTAAACAGGAGGTGAAACATAAAACAAATATCAGATTATTTTCCTGAATTTTATTCCAAAAAACAGTAAAAAATTAAAAAAAAGAATTTGGAATAGACAAGTTAAATGGGTATTCATGTTGTAAAGAGTACAGGATTATGTAAAAGAAGCCGAGACAAACTCCTTCTAGTTCTGAATTACACATCACGTGAACACTGGTTGGCTGACTCATCCAAGCTTGACAGTTTTAGCATTGACACAGTGACCTTCCATATGAATAGTTGTTGTTGTTGTTGTTGTTGTTGTTGTAAAGTACAATTTCAGAGTACTGATAATTGTCTACAAAGGCAGACTAGTGTTATGAAACTCTAGATAGGACACACAAAAGTACTGTATTGAGCCATTATTATGTTAAGATTGTGAACTGATAGTAGACAAACAGCAGTGTAAACTGAGACAAACTCAACTTCAATCACAATAATTTATTCATAAAGAACAGGTGAAGGGAAGGGGAGGGTTCAAGCTCACCTTTGGAAGCAGTGTGCAGCAGACAAGATCCAATATGGACTGATAATGGAGCCGCCACAAACATGTTGGCCATTAATCTGGAGGCTGACCTGCCAGGGCCAGATTCCATTTACAGCGTCCGTGCCACCCACGATACGAGTACTGGTACCAGATGAAATCTTCCCACATTCTAAGATAAAGGAACCTAATATAAATACATGTTTTCACAAGTCAAAGAAAATAAAACTTTTATTTAAATATATGTTCTGTTCTTTTAAATACATCCCCGTTGCGAGAGTTGCATATAAAAGGTAAATAAAAACACAAGTTGATGATTTGCAAATTATGTGAACCCATATATAATTAAAAATAGACCAAAGACAACATATTGAATAATGAAATTGTATTCGTGTATATCCAAAAATCACCCATTTTAGCACGCAGACTCTTCTACTATGGAGCCATGCTGTTGTAATAAGTGTAGAATGCGGTTAGGCATTGTTTTGCTGATATACGAGAAGCATTCTCTGAACAATACATTGTCTGGATGGCAGCATATGTTGCCCCAAAACCTGTATATATCATTCAGCATTAATGGTGCCTTCCCAGATGTGCAAGCTATCTATGCCATGCTCACTAATGCACCCGCATATTATCACTGATGCTGGCTTTGGAACTGTGCTCTGAAAACAAGCTGGATGGTCCCTCTCCTCTTTAGCCCAGAGAACGCTGTGTCCATGATTTCCAAAAAGAATCTCAAATTTTAATTTGTCAGACCATAGGACAGTTTTGCACTTCACTTCGAAGGCAGTGGCATATCTGGATCATATTTATAAATGGTTTCTTCTTTGCATGGTAGTTTTAACCAGCATTTGTTGAAGCAACGATGAACCGTTACATACAAAAGTTTTCAGAAGTGTTTATATGCCCATGTTGTGTTTTCCACTGAATTCACAAAATTATATCTATCTTTAATACAGTGCCACTGGAGTGCCCAAATATCATGGCCATCCAATATTGGTTTTCAGTCTTGTCCCTTTGCATAGACCAAAGATCATAAAACCCCCAAGTTCTTTGCAATTTTACATTGAGGAACATTATTCTTGGAATGTTTGCTCTATTTACCCACGCAGTCTTTCACAGAGTGGTGAACCTCTCCTCATCTTTACTGCTGAGACTCTGCCTCTCTGGGAGGCTCTTTTTATACCCAATCATGTTACTAATTTGTTGCCATTCAACGTAATTAATTGTGAGATGTTCCACAAGGGTTTTTTTTGTTTTTTTTAAGCATTCCACAGCTTTTCCAGTCTATTGTTGACATTGTAACAACTATTTTTAAACATGTTGCTGCCATCAAGTTAAAAATGGGCTTATATTTGTCAAACAATAAAATTCCTGTTTCAAACTTTGGTGTGTTGTCTTTGTGCAATTTTTATTTAAATACTGGTTTACAATTATTGCAAATCATTGCATTCTTTTGTTACTTATATTTTACACAGCATCCTATCTTTTTGGGGAACAGCGTTTTATTCGCCCCCACCTGAGGTATGCCTTTGCATATATCAAATTTCATACTGTATTTCAGTGCTTACAGTTATGTCTCAGTGAAATAAATTAGCTTACCAATACAGTGAAGTTTGACAGCTCTGGCTGAGCATAATTGGCTGTTAAGGAAATGATGACATGTAAGCAAACATATTTTATCATTGACACACTGTTTAAATTGATCATCCAGGAATAAGTGGGCATGTATACCTGTGAGTGAGCTGTGACTGTATTTGTGATTCATAGTTACTTTCAGGTTTTAGCTTCATGTATCCTTTGGAGGCCAAAGAACCGGCACTGGTTTGACTGTAGGTAACATAATCCTGCCTATGGGACACACGCAAGGACAAACATGTAAAACCATGAGGTGAGACCATCATACTGCATTTAGTTGGAACTGGGCACGTCATGTCACGCATGCCTGAAAGAAACTGTGTATATCTAAACAGTTTGAAAACTATCTTTTTATTTCATTTTCTGTTTTTAATGAACCAATTCTACAGTTTAGCTATTTAATTTGTCTTGAGTACCTTTAACAGTGTTTGTTGTTGGTCCCTCTGGTCTACAATGTTGTGAATCTTTTAGTTAAATTTAATCGGGTTGTCTGTCTATCTCACTCTCGTAAACCTCAAGAATGCCTTGATGGAATTTCTTCAAATTTGTCAGGTCTGCCGATGTTGACCTCATCAGACTGTGACCTTCAGCATATACTGGGAAGGTTTGAAGCCAAGTATGAAGTGGCAGGGCTGAGGGTCAGCACCTCAAAGTCTGAGGCCATGGTTCTCTACCAGAAAACAGTGGATATCTCCCTCAGGGTACCTTCCCCAGGGGAAGTAGTTGAAATATCTTGGACTGTTTTGATGAAGAGGGAACCTCACCTATAGTCACATGGTTTGGATAGTGACTAGTGAGTGAATGAAATCGTGGTTATAAGCCACTAAAATGAGTTTCCTCTGCTTAGGGGAAGGAGCTCTGACATCCGGGGGGAGCTTGGATAGAGCCACTTGCTCTTTCGCGTTGAAAAGAGTCAGGTGAGATGGCTCACGCATTGTATTAGGATTCCTCCTGGTTGCCTCCCCTTTGGAGGTTTTTTGGGCACTCCCAACTGGGAGGAGACCCTGGGGTAGAGCCAGAACAAGCTGGTGTGATTACATATCTCATCATATTGAATTCATGAACTTCTTTACTATAAAATTGTCACCGTTAGGGAAAAAATTGGGCATACGCTTCCTGTCACGATCACGGGTGTGTTGTCAATCACAGCAGCCTTAGAAACGTCCGTGTGAACTGATTTACTTTGAATACTTCTCTCCTGTTAAGCTTTTTGAGCTAACCACATTATTTACTTCATCTAAATCAGGGGTTTTCAACCCATAGAGTAAATCGCAGAAGGTTCGAACAATATAAAGTTGAAATGTAAATCAGTTTACAAAGCCCATCAGGCAAAACTAGGACAGACATTTCACTTTCAAAACTTCAGCAACTGGTCTCCTCAGTTTCCAAACGATTACATAGTATTGTTGAAAAATGAGATGAAGCAAAACAGAGTTAAAAATGCCCCTTTCCCAACTTTTTTAAAACTTGTTCCTGGCATCATATGAGCATATATTTTTCATAAAAGAATAACATTTCTCAGTTTCAACATTTGATAAGTTGTCTTTGTTCTATTTTTAATTAAATATGGGTTTATATTATTTGCAAATCACTACATTCTGTTTTTATTTACATTTTACACAGCGTCCCAACTGTTTTGAAAGCAGGGTTGTATGACATGTCAAACAAATGTCTAATTTGAGAATTTATAAATTGTATCCAAAATGTCAGCTTCACTGTGAAAATATGTTCTGCAAAAAATATTTTTGGCCAATATTCAACACCATAACTGAGGAACAGAGAGGGAGATTGTGACCATATTTTTCACTTGTGACAGGTACTGAATTGTTGACACAATCTTGAGTGTCCATCTGGGAACTATGGTGTTTTCAGATATTCTTTGCTGTTGAAGTTGAGGTTGTGAGTGAAGCTTCAATGGTTTAGAATTTGTAGCTCATTTGCAGCAACATCCATATTTGAAGCATTGTCTGCATTGTGCAAATATATTTGTGTATAGCTGCATGGTGGTGTGTTTCTGATGTACAATAAATAAAAAACATTAAATGAGGAAAACAATAAAAACTTTTGGCATAAGCCTAAGTACCAGCACGATGGAAACTGGCTTAAAAAAATAGTTGTAGGTCATGCAGTATGCGCTAACTTCTATACAGCTGACTCATCAGAATAAACAAAGGTGAAGAAGGAAGTCATAAGTAGGAAAATCAGCACCTCTCGTAGCCTAGCTGCTCACACACAGATCTCCCATAGTTGTTGTCCCAGCTGTCAGCACACACAGGCATCCACGTCTGGCTGTTTGATGAGTAACTCTCAAGCATGAAGTTGGTCCCATGGAGGCGAACTGTGAAAAACACACGCACACACACATGTATATACACACACGCACATACTCACACATGCAAATGCTAACATATGTTGGGACGATTGGGGTGTTGATTTGAATTTCTTACAGCACTGAGATTCATCCTCTCCGTGCGAACAGTCGTTGACACCATCACACCACTGGGAGGAGCTCAAACACTTCCCACCACGTCCACACGACCTCCCCAGTAAACACTGGTAGTGTACTGCAACACATACATGGTACTGACATAATACTGTATACAGCACACATACAAGAGCACACATGGATAATGTCACCCTAAAGTCCTGCATTGAAAAAAATTGTTTTACACAGAAGATCTTCAAATAAACTTACAGAAGTACCAGAGCAAGAGTGCGGCCACTGCCAGTACAACAAGTGCACATAGAGAGGCACACGCGTATTTCCAATGACATTTCTTTGTTCCTGTAGAAGTAAAATAACAAAAACATTTTAAAACATTATATTGAGTTTTGGACACTGGCCACTTTGCATGTTTGCATAAAAATAAAATGCAAATTGGAAATTGCAAACGGTGAATGAACAGTTTTTTGGGGTTTTTTTGGCCGACATATTCAACTTTTTGACGCAAGTTCATTTGCTAACTTTTTTTTCTGAACATCAGCCAAATGTGACCACAGGTGAGAAGCCCGGCCGGTGTCATGGCAAAGTGTGTAACCATTCATTCCAATAATGGATACTGTGTCAGGGACATTTTTGCCTTTCCTAGGTGTGAAAAGGAAACGTATGCATAATCCAGATCAAAGGTGGAGATCATGTGATGAAAGTCGTGATGAAGTACAAGGGGTGGTTAATTCACCTGGGAGTCCAGGGTTTCAGTTCATAAAAAAAGCGGCATGGTTTTCTTTTAAGTAATGTAAGTTACTTTTGACAATGTATGTTAAGTAGTGTGATTTATGTAATGTTACGTATATAAAATGATTTATTCTCACCCAAACTATGACTTTTCCTAACCATAACCATCTTTGCACGACTTGGCGAGGTCAACAGTGACACTGTCGCAGTATGTATTAGCCTACATGATTTGGCGTTGGATAATTAACGGATAATAGTAATGTAAATAATAAAACAGTACCACAGCAGTCAGGTACTACTGTGCTACTGGAAAAGAAATAAAATGAGCAAACTCCCTCTCAGGTTAGAACACAAGAGGTATCTGTCTGATGTTCTCTAACAATATTTAGCAACAATCAACTGTTAGGTCATGCCAGATGACGCAAGAATCTGTTAGGACGATAGGCTATTGAACTGAGCAGGGGTGTGTGTTACTGTTTATTAATTCGGCTTTTCAAAAAGGCAAAGTAAAACTGTCTTTTTAAAATGAACATAAACATAAGTTTATGATTCTGCGAAACGTCACGTTTTTATTTATCTGAATGGATATTTACCCTCTGACTGACTAAAAGTCATTGTTTACCCATCGTTTTATTCCACACAGTATCACCTCATAAAGGCTCTTGAAAATTCAAATATCAGTGTACCTTTGTTTAATCCTGAAGAATGTGGTTTTCCAGCTGGTGCTGTATAGGAGGTGTTGATGGTTTGGGGAGTGACAGTGATATTGCCGGGGGTCTGCGGCGGGAAGGAAGGGTATATCCACTGCTCAGGGTAATTTGAAGGGGGTCTTTCTTCATTGTGTTGAAACCCTATGTTATCATAGGTTGGAACATTCACCTGGAGATAAAAATTTTTAAAAAAGTAGGTTTAATGTTCTAAAGCCAACACTTATAGGGACTGTAATAATCATTTGATCTGCTTTAGTTTAGACAAAACATCATTAAGTTCACTTATTAACCTGAGACATCAGTTTAAAGCAAAGATACATTCTCAACCAAAGAAAAATAATTTGAAAATGAATGCCCAAGGATTTTAAAGAAGTTGCTTTCCAGTAAAACTAATCTTACATGATCATTATTCATGCTGAACTTGGTCTCACTGCCCAGAAGGAACTCGGTCGAACCTGGAAAAAGTGGTATAGTTTTTATTTATAAAACATTAAGTACCGTGATTTGTCCCACACATGATGCACATGATGACCATTAAAGCTCAAAAATTCATTAAGGTAATAATATACATAAAATAAAATAAAATATTGTTTATCAAGAATTTAGGTCACAAAAACTACCATAAAACTAATAAACACATTAATCAATTAGCAAACAAGCCCTAAACTGATGAGAACCTTTTGAGAACTCCAAATACATTGCTTACTTCTCCTGCATCTAAACAGGTTGAATTAAAGTTTCTTATAATTTCCACCTACTTTGAAATTCCCACAGATCCCGTTAGCAGTTTAATTGTGTCTGTCCCGCTGCTCCCGTGTTTCTCCCTATGCCTCACAGTAACCCCATTTCTCAGTCTAATAAACAGCCAAGACCACACCTTTTTTTTACAGAAGATAGCCTATTGTGCACCACTTGATTTATACTGCACTTGAAAAATGACACTGGGCGTTTGCTGTTTAGCTAACATGGGCTGGTATTGATGAAGGCAGCACTCCTGTGTTTACTGGGAGGTTTGAGATAAGGTGAATGAAGTGAAAACAATGAGCACAGGACCAAATCCAGAAGTGTCCGTCTATTGATTTGAAAATGGGTGACTTAATTTAGGAATTCTGCACAGTTGTGTGTTCTCCACTGTGATTGTGATGCATCATTGAGCTGCGTCTCTTCTTGTATAGGTTTATGGTAGACGTTTGTGTATTGATAATCTTTGCCAGAAAACCCTCATTGCGATATAAACAGGGGAGTTCAACCAATAGAAAGCAAAACTCATTTGACTACACTGAACTTTACGTCATTTTAAAAAATTGCTGGTATTCAAAAACAAAACCACCCTTATCTTTAAGTTGCTGAAAAAGAATGTGGTCTTTCCACCTAAATATTTTTGCATTAAGCCCCAAGAAATGGAACAACACATCTATTAAACGAGTATCAGTTTCCTAAAGATGTTTTACATAAACAGTTTTTCAAAAACCAAAGCTGCCTCTCCTACTCCTCACGGTTTAACTGAAAGGAGGATCAAGATGAATCAAAGTAACAAGTGGTCACTACTTGTTTGACATAAAGATTGTCATTCAGACACGGGTACATATAACAAAAAGAGGAATAATAGATGGAGTCCTTACCTTAAGCGTTTTTGTTTATTCTTCCAAAGAGAAGCGGTTTGTGTGTAATCAGTGATGTCCAAAGTCAAGTAGGCTTAAAAAACACGAGTGCCTGAAAGACTTTTCAGACTCTGTTAATATTTAACTGGATGTTTAAAGCGGTTGACTGGCAGGAAACATGGGGAATAAAACACAAGGAACGGACTGAAGAACATCCTGCCCTACTGAGTGACATCAGCTCAACCATTGTACATGTTTTTATTGACTGGATTAAAGTAGATGATAATGGATTGCCAAAAATAAAATGTAACTAAGTTGAACTCATTAGATAAAAGCAGTGATGCAAAAGGACACACAAAACAAATGCCATAACAAGAAACATCTGTACATACAGCAAGAATTTGACTTAAATCTGCACACATTGGTTCAAATTAAACAAAACAACAAAAAAATCCAAGCTCAACAAAAAGGTATTTTGAGAGGGAGTTCCCCTCTCAAACAGCAGCTGACAGCAGACATAGTTTGACTGGTTTTCATAAATGTTCAAAACTAATCTGAACTCAGTTGCCAGACATGTAATTTCATAATCTTCTCCAGTGTGTGGTCATCTCCCACACTGTTACAAGCACTCTCACACACACAATCTCTCTTCCTCACACTCGCCCTTGATGGGCACTCAAGAATTATTGTTTTGTGTTCATTTGGCATAGGCACTTGGTGGTCAAAGGTAACTATGACCTCACAAAACACATTTGTGACCATAACTCAATGATTTTTAAGTTAAGTATGATAACATTTAACAAATATAGGGACTAGGATAAAATGATTATTATTATTCTCTTTCGGTTATTGAACACCTAACTGAGGAAATGAAAGGGGAGATTATCACTACATTTCACAGATACCGAATTGGTATATACAGTCCTGTGCTGTCAGGAGTGAAGTTGTGCGTGAACTATCCATGTTTTAGAATTTATAGTTGTTGTTTTTTTTGCAGCAACAGCTATATGACTTTGGACAGACACAGTGGTGTGAAAAAGTGTTTGCCCCCTTCCTGATTTCCAATTTTTTTGCATGTCGGTCACACTTAAATGTTTCAGATCATCAAACAAATTTAAATATTAGTCAAAGATAACACAAGTAAACACAAAATGCAGTTTTTAAATTAAAGTTTTTATTATTAAGGGAGAAAAAAAATTCAAACCCACATGGCCCTGTGTGAAAAAGTGTTTTCCCCCTCCTGTTAAAACATAACTTAACTGTGGTTTATCACACCTGAGTTCAATTTCTCTAGCCACACCCAGGCCTGATTACTGCCACACCTGTTCTCAATCAAGAAATCACTTGGACAATCAATAGGACCTGCCTGACAAAGTGAAGTAGACCAAAAGATCCTCAAAAGCTAGACATCATGCCGAGATCCAAAGAAATTCAGTAACAAATGAGAAAGAAAGTAATTGAGATCTATCAGTCTGGAAAAGGTTCTAAAGCCATTTCTAAAGCTTTGGGACTCCAGCGAACCACAGTGAGAGCCATTATCCACAAATGGAGAAAACATGGAACAGTGGTGAACCTTCCCAGGAGTGGCCGGCCGACCAAAATTACCCCAAGAGCGCAGCGACGACTCATCCGAGAGGTCACAAAAGACCCCACAACAACATCCAAAGAACTGCAGGCCTCACTTGCCTCAGTTAAGGTCAGTGTTCATGACTCCACCATAAGAAAGAGACTGGGCAAAAATGGCTGCATGGCAGAGTTCCAAGACCAAAACCACCGCTGAGCAAAAAGAACATTAAGACTCATCTCATTTTTGCCAGAAAACATCTTGATGATCCGCAAGACTTTTGGGAAAATACTCTGTGGACTGACGAGACAAAAGTTGAACTTTTTGGAAGGTGTGTGTCCCATTACATCTGGCGTAAAAGTAACACTGCATTTCAGAACGAGAACATCATACCAACAGTAAAATATGGTGGTGGTAGTGTGATGGTCTGGGGCTGTTTTGCTGCTTCAGGACCTGGAAGACTTGCTGTGATAAATAGAACCATGAATTCTACTGTCTACCAAAAAATCCTGAAGGAGAATGTCCGGCCATCTGTTCGTGACCTCAAGCTGAAGCCAACTTGGGTTCTGCAGTAGGACAATGATCCAAAACACACCAGCAAGTCCACCTCTGAATGGCTGAAGAAAAACAAAATGAAGACTTTGGAGTGGCATAGTCAAAGTCCTGACCTGAATCCTGTTGAGATGCTGTGGCATGACATTAAAAAGGAGGTTGGTGCTGGAAAACCCTCCAATGTGGCTGAATTACAACAACTCTGCAAAGATGAGTGGGCCAAAATTCCTCCACAGCTGTAAAAGACTCATTGCAAGTTATCGCAAACGCTTGATTGCAGTTGTTGCTGCTAAGGTTGGCCCAACCAGTTATTAAGTTTAGGGGGCAAACACTTTTTCACACAGGGCCATGTGGGTTTGGATTTTTTTTTCTCCCTTAATAATAAAAACCTTCATTTAAAAACTGCATTTTGTGTTTACTTGTGTTATCTTTGACTAATATTTAAATTTGTTTGATGATCTGAAACATTTAAGTGTGACAAACATGCAAAGAAATCAGGAAGGGGGCAAACACTTTTTCACACCACTGTATGCATGTTGGTGAGTGGAGGCATACAACCCCTAAGCAGGAATTGTAGTTTACCTTTAACTATCTACCTATAGTTACATAAGACCAGTGGCAAAACAGTGCTTTCTTAAAAACTATTTATTCAACCATATAACTTCAAAGAATACATTTTTTGCACAAGAAGTCAAACAAAGGAGTGTTGTGAACACAAGAGTCATGATCTCAGAAGAGTCAAGTCCAACTTTGAGGTTTGATTATGGCCACTAGCATTAAAGTTGTAACATGCATTATTCACAGTAAATGTGATTTAACAAACGTCTTCACCATTTGGAACCAACAGCTGGTCACCAAACAATTTAACAAAAGAGTGTATCATGAAAAGATGAGGTACCCATCAGATTTTTTTCACAACTTCTGGATGAGAATAGAGGAAGCTCCACCACCTCCATTGCAGATGCCTGCTAGCCCATACTGACCTGGGTTCAGGTTGTGAACCATGTGACCCACAATTCTTGCCCCAGACATTCTGACAAAGGAAAGAAACAAAGTATTAGTACTTTAATTTTTATTTATTTTTTTTTTTTGGGGGGGGGGGGGGTGTTAAACATTTAGCTGATTCTGGTTTTAAAATGTTCATCTAAGCTACAAAGCAAAATGCACATACATACAATATGACAGTTGTTTCAGTTCTTGTAGTTTGGATTGGGACATTTAAAAGCTTCACAAGGTGCTCATTTGTTCCTTTGGGAAGCACAAGTTGATCAAAACAAGTACTAGTTACAGCAGTATAATATCTACCAACCTTATCAATGTCTTTAAGATCGCATATTTTACACCTTTCTGGTATTTTATTTGCAGTCTTTATATCCATAGGAAGAGATTTTTGTTGTTTTAGGTGCCAAAAAACATTTCAATACAGGTTTACATCTCTAAAGCGTTTTTCTACAGTTCTACCAGAAAAAAACCTGTTTTATGTCTTTCTTCATTGATATCAATCAACCAATTTCTCTCCTCTAATTTGCTGTTTCATTTCCGAGTGACACACACCTTGGCCAACCACAGGTTTTCTTTGGTTTTGTAGCTTGATAGCTCCAAGACTGAAAGACAGTGTTTCCTTTCATATGAAACGGTTGGACAGTGGGCTGTGCTGAGGATGGACATATGATATGAATGAGAGTTTGTGACATCCCAAACTTATGGAAGACCAAATGGCTCAGGTTTTGAATATGGGCTGTGGGAATTTCTGTGTCTACACCTGTTTTAGAATCAAAAAAGAAATCTGAATTTATACAATATGGGACCTTAAAACATTTTATATCTAAGGGGTTATGGGCTAAGTTTGAATATAGTTCAAAAACTTTTTCTTTCTTTTTTTAAGAAAAGAAAGGTGGTACATCTGATTCTTCTATCTCTTACTCTCTTGGATCAATAGAGTAGGCAAAACAAAAATATATTCCTTCATGATAGAGAAAAGGAAAAGGCAGGGGATATTTCTCACTCCTCTTCTTATCTTCTTCTGTGAAACTCAAAATATAACTATTTCTGTTCTTTTCCCCTGAATCCAGCCAGTCCCTTTCAGTGACTTACCCAATGGGGTGTCCCAGTGACACAGCTCCCCCATTGATGTTCACTTTTGCTGGGTCAATGTCCAGCATCTTGATGTTGGCCAGCACGACCACGCTGAAGGCTTCGTTGATCTCCCACATGGCGATATCATCCTTCTTCAGCCCTGCCACATCCAGCGCCTGACAGACACACACGAAGGAAGCGTTCAGATGTTGTAAGAGTCCTTCATCCATAACCACAAGTGTTTGCGTGGCAAACAAAGGACATTAAATAACTTTTACTCCTTTGGACCTTAACATGGACCAGGGATGATGCAAGCCACATTATACCTAAATTTATAAAATTCTGGCTGGATGATTTTATTTTGTGTGCATCCGAGCACAATACATAACAGCCTAATTACATCCTCATACCCACCTTTGGCATGGAATATGCAGGAGCAATGGGGAAATCGATGGGTGCAACCGCAGCATCAGCAAAAGCTAAGTGAAAAAAAAAAACAGCAACATATCATAACCATAACCACAAACTGTAAAATTTGAAAATAATGACCGCACAAAAGACATTTTTGAGTTTTTGCTACGAGCCATGATTGCTCTGTTTCCATAGAGGTGCAGCTTTGCTAGTCCAGAAAAACAACAAAAACAAAAACCAAACCAAAGCCAACAGTGAGTAACAATGTGCCAGGAGTATACAATGCCCACAAACTGCTAGGTTATAGAGGGTTAACTAGCAACCAACCATTAAGCTCTGCAAGCACAGTGTGTGTGTGTGTGTGTGTGTGTGTGTGTGTGTGTGTGTGTGTGTGTGTGTCTCTATGTGAATCTTACAGACAATCCTGGCAAGTGGAGTGACGTTTAGTCTCTTTGCAGCATTTGCTGTCATTAGAACAAGAGCAGCAGCTCCATCGTTCAGTGTACTGGCATTGGCTGCCGTCACTGTACCTAAAAAATGTGGACATTAAAACACACTTGAACAAATATTCTGATTACTATTATTATTTGTTAATTGTAATTACTGTTGCATAGAATAACTGGTGTTAGGGTTGAAACACACAATATATTTGTCTTTGCGCAAATGCACCATCAACTAATTTCAAAGGAAAGGGCAGAAAACAATTGTGTTTTTGCACTCGTGGAGATGTATTTATTGCGTGATTATGACATACAACTCTGTTCTCATTTGTTCTGTTTTATTAACTAAAACGTCGCTTTACATTACTCTTCACGTCATCCTCATTACCATTCTCTCTCTGGAACACAGCCTTCAGTTTGGGGACTTTGCTGAAGTCAACCCGCCTCCACTCCTCATCCTCAGACACAACCACATCAGGTTTGCCTACAAAACCACATCAACATCTGTTATGCAAATTATTTTGTTCATGACCAGGGTGAGTGGCAACAACAGAAACATAACACTGCCATCTTTATGTACCTCTTTGGGGAATGCTAACTGATACAATCTCCTTGGCCAGCACGCCCGACTCGTATGCTGCTTTGCTGCGGCTGTATGAGCCGATGGCGTAGGCATCCTGCTCCTCTCTTGTGATGCCCGCAGTTTTGGCTGTGTTTTCTGCACAGTTGCCCTGTTAAAGACAAGATAAAATCAATAGTATTATTCTGTAAAATAACATAAGCAGTACAATTCTCCTGCAAGTCAACATTTAACACAAGGTTGAGAGATACCATGTGGAATTTGTTGTAGACATCGGTGAGTCCATCCTTAACAATGAGGTCTTCAATCCTCAGTCCTCCATAGGCTGGGGTCTCTCTGCCCATCACATAAGGTACATTGGACATGCTCTCCATGCCTCCTGCCACCATTACATCCTGAAGTCACAGAAAGAGCTACAGTCTCATGTCCGTACAGCAACTACAGTCTCCTGTCCATACAGCAGCTTGTATAACAATGGCTCTAATTCCTGTAATCTAGCCTGCAATGGTTTAGTATAAACAAAGATTTTTTTTTTTGGTCACATCAAATCCTGCATTATCTTGTCTGTCATCAACTACCAATGTCCTAGAGAGATATGCAATATGCAAGAAGTGTCTTCACCTTATGGTTTATTATTAAATGTACTGTATATGTATAGATTAATCTGTTGGTACCCTTAACAGTTCATAGAAAAATTTGTCATTCCTTCTGAAGTGTTTAAACAAACAAAAAGATAAATGATTGCTTCTTTAACAAATATATTCTATAATATATACATAATTGGATTGGTGACATTTCAGGCTAACTCATTTTTCTAATACGTATCACACATCTTCAATCAGGTAATCAGTCACTCAGCCTATTTTAAAGAGATCCCCCTGCGGTTTACTATCGTTGTGTGCACCACACTGAACATGGGCCAGAAGAAGCAAATGAGAGAGCTGAGAGGATCAGAAAAAAAAGATTATCGACAAGCATGTTAAATGTAAAGGCTATAAAACCATATCCAAACAACTCAATGTCCCTGTGACCACGGTTTTAATTAATATCAAGAAGTTTAACAGCAAGAGGAAAATGGATTGAGTCACGGAAAATTTCCAACAGCAACCAGGTAAACTCCAAGGCCTGTTGAAAGCAAAACATATAAAGGCTGGATATTTGCAAAAATGCATTTTGATAAGCCAGACTCCTTCTGAGAGAATGTCCTTTTGGCATATAAGACAAAACTGGAGCTTTTTGGCAAGTCACATCAGCGCTCTGTTAAGCTTTCCAGGAAAAGAATGATGTACCTACAGTGAAACTAGGAGAAGGCTCTGTTATTTTACGTGCTGCTTTGCAGCATCTGACACCGTGCCTTGAATCTTTGCAGGGCACAATGGAAACTCAAGACTATCATGGCATTCTGGAGCAAAACTTGCTGTCCAGTGTCAGAAAGCTCTGTCTCAGTCACAGGTCATGGATTGTACAACAAGGACAATGACCCAGAAAACACAGCTAAAATCACCAAGAAATGGCTAAGAACAAAATTTAACTGTTCTGAAGTGGCCTTCTGTAAGCCCTGATCTGAATCCTTTTGAACATCTAATTGAAAGAGCTGAAACATGCAATATGAAAAATGTTGGGGAACCTTCACTGGGAGGTCATTTGTTTGTAGTGATTGCCTCTGAATGTTGTGCAACAAAATGTTAGGTCAAGAGTCCCATTTTTATTTGTGTTATTATTCAAAAAAATATGTTGAATCGAAATTTTTAGTTTGATATTGAATGAACAATCCCCCGGGCGGCACATTGGTACAGAGGTACTGTGGCCTCACAGCAAGAAGGTTCTGGGTTTGAACCTCAGCCAGGGGCCTTTCTGAGTGGAGCTCGCATGTTCTCCTTGTGCCTGCGTGGCTTTCAGGATAAAGCGGGTATAGATAATGGCTGGAATGAATAAACAAATCAGAGGCCAATTACTATTTTCAAATTATTTCAGAGAATATTGTGGGTTTTTCTTTTCTTTCTGGAAGGGTACCGATAAATGTATCAACGACTGTATATGTGTAACACTACCTGGTGTCCACATATCAGACTCTGGGCTGCCATCATGATGGACTTCATCCCAGAGGCACAGACTTTGTTGATGGTTGTTGCTGGAGTCCCAAGGGTCAAGCCTGCAAATACAATCACTGACTTGATTTAATTTGCAAAAACTAATGAATTTAATGAAAACATCTCTTAACCCGCCTTCAATTACGCTTGGATGTAAAACCATGTCTTCAAAAAATCTAGGATGCTGTGTAAAATGTAAAAAAAACCAACTGAATATCATGATTTGCAAGTCATGTAAACCCATATTTAATTGAGAATACGAAATACAACATATTAAATGTTGAAACAGAGAAATTATTTTGTTTTATGAGAAATATGTGCTCATTTAGAATTTAATGGCAGGACCATGTTTCAGAAGAGTTGGGACAGGGTCAACAAAAAACTTTAAAAGTTGTCATGCAAAAAAAAAAACAAAAAAAAAAACAACAACTTTAGAAATGCTTTAGAAACTGGGAATACTTGTTATCAAAGGCAGCAAAAAAACCTGTCAGTGATTCCAACATGAATAAAAATGTAACAATCCATACCTGCTCCAAGCAGGGCCTGTCTTGTGGGGGCCTGTCCTTCTCCTGCCTGAAGAACATTGCCCATGTAGACTTCCTTCACCTCTTCAGAAGCAATTCCTAAACATACAAGATAACTTGGATATGTTAGCACGCTCCACCTGCTGAAGATGATGACCTAATGTGACGTAAAGGCCTGGTGCACACTGCCAGCATGGCGTCTGCATTACACCTGCCTCGCAGTACTGCTGCAGCTTGCTCACGTGTGATTGTGTCCAGACTGTCTGCAGCAGCGCTGCTCCTGCCAGCCCAACCATTCTACCATTGAGTTTCCCTTGGAAAACAGCAATCATTGATTAAATGTTTGACGTCCAACAAGTGAAAACTTGTAACCAAAAAGCAACTGAGTGAATTTATTTAAACTCCTTCAGAGGAAGACACATAGGCATAGGCAGAGATAGAGAGGCGGAGAGTGTACCAAAAACTTAATGGACTTTCCCAGAAAATGAAAAAAAAAAAAAAAGGAAATCAAGCCATTCCTGTGTGGCATGGTCTCAGAATTGCTTGATTATAATATTAAGTGCTGACGTTAACAGGTTAGAGCAGCCACACAAATGTGTGTCTCGTGCGTCTGTGGTGTGTCCTCTACAGAATAGACGATATGCCTATTTTTCAGCATAAGTGCAGCAAAAACAGACAGGAAAATAAATCCATGCATATAACAATTGAACTCTATAAATATAGCAGAAACCTAATGCACGGCGATAATTGGAAAATTTAACAAGTGAAGAGCAGCGGTCTCTCTCTCTCTCCCGCCCTCTCTCTCTCCCTCTCTCTCAAACTCTCTCCCTCTCTTTCTCCCCCTCACTCTCCCGCCTCTCTCCCTCCCTCTCTCTCTCCCTCCCTGAAGTTCAGCTATGTGAATAGATGTTACAGTCTCAGAGACCTATACAAGTAGCTCTTGGACACTTTCATTTTGTCAAAGTAGCTCAGAGGAAAAAAGGTTGGAGAGCCCCTGGTCTGTGGTTACAACTCTGCCAGTGTGGACACACACACACAAGCAAGCCACCGCTGTTCAGCAAAGTAGAGGTAATGCACACGCCATGCATGCAGCATGTCCTGACCCTAAAGCATGAAGTGTCTGAACCTGCTCTGTCTATGGCTCCCTTAATGGCGATGGAGCCCAGTTTGGTGGCTGGAACAGCTGCCAGGCTGCCTCTGAAGGAGCCCATTGGAGTACGGACTGCACTGACAATGACGACTTCCTGACACCATCAATTAAAAAAAATAAATGTGCAGTCAAAAACATTTAATTTGAACATGGAATTTGAAATTCCAATCTGTGTACTTACATTGAGTGAAGAGCGAGATGTGTACGTCCTTGATAGGTATTTGTGACCCTACAATGGCAGAACAAGAAAAAAATAATAATTAAATGTAATAATTCATAATTGTGATTTTCACAGCTGAAATAATGCCTATATCTCCTACGGCCTTTCAAATCAAGCCAACTGCTCAAACTGAAGCTTTCTGGCATACTTTGTGATTTATGGTTTTAAATACAGCTACTCGTATTAAAATAATCTTAGCCATGCTGACAATAAGAGAAAATACAGGCAGAGAACATTAGCTATTCAATGGAGTAACAGTAGCTAATATTGCCCTCAGAGCCAAGAGACATCTTGATCAAAAAGTGGTTGTGGTTATGCCACTTCAGATGCAGCAGTATAAGCCAATCCCTTCAGTGGTATACAACTCCTGTGCCAATCGTTGGTGGTATGCTGCTCCTACATACCGATCCCTGGTGGTATGTAGCTCCTTTTCCATTGGTACATACAATGTGCCCAAAGTTAATATTAGAGCTATCCTTAAGTAACAGAGTTAATGTAGCTCCAGTAACCGAATAACAGAAATTTTGAGTCAACAAAAAGGCAAATACTTTTTGGCACATTGGATTTATTAGTGAATATTTGCTTTCATCGTAGCATAAGGCATTTTCTCCGGGCTTGACTTTGGGGTGTTTTCTCACTATGATCTCTCTGCGGATTGTCTGAAATGACAAGCGTAGGATAACCCTATATTTTTACAGTGAAACTCAACATTGGTAACTTGTCATTCATAACATTTAACAGCCACCAGAGCTGTCAACATTTGTCACTGTCAGAATCATTTCATTCAGAAACCATTGTTTCACTATTTAATTATTATGTATGTATCATCCAAAGGACACTTTTATGCAATATGTTTTCTCACTGTATATAATCCAGCCACACGTTTATACCGATTATATCAAGAGGGATCAGTATAAAGGAGTGCCATTCCACCAGCAATCGGTACATGGGAACAGCAGTCAAGTCATCTGTTAAAACACGGTCAAGCCTGCCGCTGTTTGGATATGAGGTGTGCGACTATATGTGGTATTGCTGTATGGGTAATTGAAGAAGCCCCCCCCCCCCCCACCCAAAAAAAAAAAAGACTTTGATTTCACCTTAATAGGTGAAAAGAAACCTTCAGTGGATTCAGGTTCAAAATTACTGTTACAACAACTCACAGCACAAACCCCACCAGCTGTAGATGCACCTGTAGCACAGCCCTCTAGATCTGCTGCTGCTGGGATCGCTGCCCAGTTTAGCAATAAGCCGGGGCCAATGGGACTGAGGTATGCGAAGTAAGAAATTGCCTTGCTTAATATCAAGCACAGTTTTTAAGAAATTTAAAGGAAAAATCGGCTCAACTGACATGATAACAAATTAGTTATTTCCTAATATTATATATTAAGGAATAAAAATCCTTTATAGGTGACAAGAAACTTTCAGTGGATTCAGGTTCACAATAACCCAGACCATGTCCTTGTTTAATATCAAATGATTTAACTTGACAGCTTCTGAAAATTTACAAGGAAAGTCTGCTCATTTCACATTATAAGTCATAATGTCCTAATATTTAATATTACAGAAAAAAATCCCTTAATAGTTAACGGATATTTTTAGTGGATTTCTTTTCAGGATCACCTGGACTATGTTCGTGTCCAATATCAATTGATTTAACTCAACGGTTGCTACAAAATTATAAGGAATCTGCCCCGAGGCTAGTTTATTCTATCTTGATGGTAACCAGCGAGTCGAGTGTGACCCCTGTCACACCTGTGCACTTCCCCAGAAGGAGCACAACCAGAGATGACATTTTCTGGAGTACTCCCACTCCGCTCAAGCTAGGCAAGTGCTAGCAATGAAAGTGCTGGGAGATTCCTTTTAAGTCCAAGAGACGACCTGTGACGTCTGATTTTATGATGAGCATATTGTGTCCCTTCCTGCTTCAAATACTGTTGTCCTTGCTGGTCAGGGATTTATCGCTACTATTTTAGCAGCTATTTCCTCATCTTACATCACTCAATCTCTCTGTGCTTTGTCTATTTTTGACACTAACAAACCTGGTTATTTGCATCTCTATTTTGCAAAACGTGAATTTAGCGATTCCAGGGCCATAATCAAATAGATTCCTCGGGCCAGAGAGGGCAACACTGTATAAAATTTGAAACAGCTGGCTAAGGCTGATGGTATATATAGATGGATTGTTATTTACGTCGGAGGTAATGACACCCTGTTACGCCAATCAGAGGTCAATAAAATGAATGTAGAATCAGTGTGTAACTTTGCAAAATGTCAGACTTATCTGACCGGTGATGACATGTTTAGCAGCATGGGCTTCATTCACAATTGGAACACTTTCTGGGGAAAACCTGGTCTGATGCAGACAGACAGCATCCATCCCACTTTGGATGGTGCATCTCTTCTTTCTGGGAATACAGATGAGTTTTTAAAACCTCTAAAGCATGACATCTCTAAAACATGGGAGTATTTTTTTTTATCATAAATTGACCGGATTCCCTTTGTCCATATCCGACTGACTTCCCGCCCGGCCAAATCAACACTACTAATTTACAAGAATAAAAAAATACAACATATAATTGTGGACTATTGACTATTGGATTTTTCTCATCTAAATCTCTTGTTAGTAAATGATTTGATAAATGATCATCAAATTGATTTAATTTGTCTTACAGAAACTCGGTTGCAGCAGGAAGAGTATGTCAGTCTTAATCAAGCACACCTTGACCTATCAATTATCACTTTCCTCGAGATTCTGGCAGAGGAGGAGTGGCAGCAATCTTTCATTCAAGCTTATCAATCAACCCAACCCATGGAACCTGATTTCTATTTCGACCACTTCTCTCCTGTTGAGATCTCTGAGCTAACTGTGATAATTATTTAATCTAAATCATTTACTTGTCTCTTAGACCCCATCCCAACAAGACTGCTCAAGGATGTTTTTCCATATTTAGCACTCCCATATTTGATCAGATCGATTAATCTTTTTCAACAGGCTATGTGCCAAAGGCTTTAAAGTTGCTGTGATTAAACTGTTTACTTAAAAAGCCTACTCTTGATCCAGCTGTTTTAGGAAACTACAGACCGATTTCCAACCTAGACTTTATTTATAAAATCCTTGAAAAAGTAATTAGAAATTAATGATGCGACTATTTACAGAGGAATCATCTGTTTGTTTAGAGAGCATCACAGCACAGAAACAGCACTATTGAAACTTACAAATGATTTTCTGATAGCCTTATCTCTATACTTGTCCTGCAAGACCTCAATACTGCATTTGACACGATTGATCACAATATTTTACTTCAGAAATTGAAGCATTTTACTAGGATCAAAGGAAATGCATTAGACTGGTTCAAATTGTATCTATCAGATAGATTTTAGTTTGTTCACCTCAACAATAACTTCTCCGGGCGAACCACAGTTAGTTATGGAGTTGCAAAGGGTTCAGTACTTCAGTATGTGTGTTGAGAATCATTTTGTTATTGCTCACTAAAAAGAAGCTTATTTAGCTGGATTGGTGGAACTCAGCTTTGTGAATAAATGTTAACATCACTTTCATTTTGTCAAAGTACCTCTCTTGAAACTTGGTCCAGTTTTTAGAAAAGGTAAAGAAACATAATAGTCTAACCATTTTTGTAGCTGGGCCTGGATCTGGTAGGTCAGGTTTGGGCCCAGCTGGGAGTACATTTATCCAGAACAGCCTTTGCCTTAGGTAGTAACCAACAGCGAAACCCATATAGCCCCTTTTCCACTGACGGAATTGTCTCAGCTGAGCTCAACTGTTTGAGTCTACTTGCTTTTTTTGGTTTTCCATTGTCCATTGATGGTATCTGGTACTATTTTATAGTATCGCCTCCATTAAGGTTCCAACTCAACTGAGTCGATAATAAAAAGTGACAAGAAAACACTGCAGACCACAAGCCTCCACAGTGCGATGGACACTGTCTTAATAGGCTCAGGTGTTTGCCAAGTTCCAAAGTGAGATAAGCAACAGGGTTTCCATGGTTTTATAGCAGCAGCGAGATCTCAGGGTTACATCCCAATTGGTTGGTAAGTACAAGTAAGTAAGTAAATAAGTAAAGATCTGTCCAGAGATAGTTCCCTCCCTCTATGTATCCGGATGTATGTAATTACTCAAAGAACTGAATTTACAGTAAAACCACTTCACAATCCTAATTAATGTTTTACTGTTATATTTAACCATATATATGTTTTTTATATATATACAATTGGATGCAAATCATCCTAAAATTGTCATCTTTATGGTTTCTTAGATTTTTTTTTTTAAAGACCATACACTGTGAAGGTATGCTTTTATGTGGTACCAGTGGTGTGACAAGCGAGAAGTTACTCAAAAACTCTGCAGTTATATTCGTTGATATTCCAAATAAACATAGTCTGGGTCATCCTGATGAACAAGAATTCAATGCAATTTTCTTGTCACTTCTTAGAGAGTTTATATATACATATATATATATATATATATATATATATATATATATATATATATATATATATATACACATATATTTAAGGTTTCAACATTATGACTACTATAATGTCAAATGAGCAGGCTTTTACTTTAAATTTCTTATCAGGTCTACTGTTAAACTCTACAAAAACATACATAGTCCGGGTCATCCTGAACAGCAATCTGCTGAAAGTTTCTTGTCACCTATTAAAGATGCGTATTCTTTAATAGGCCTAGCTAATATTAAGACAACATGCTGTGTTACAATGTGAAATGAGCGTGTGAAATACACATTTAAATTTATGATTTTATTATTATGAAACTTCATCTAATGTGCAATATAAATTAGTTTTCCCTTGTTATTGGCCTATTAAATGTGACACATTAAGCAAAATCGCATCTTTCTTCGTCCTTTTTTGCCGCTCCAAGCACCCGTACCGTAATATCAGGGACATGCGCGCATCTAAAATCCAAGTTTGACAGATGACGGCTCACTTGATCGCAATGCATAGGAATTATATACTGCAGTGAATTTTTTCCATCAACCACGTTTCGATCTCGGCAGCGGCGCCGCTGTCAAGTCCACCTGCTGCGGTTATCGTGTATTTTCAGATTACCTTGGCCAAGGACAATCTATTGACACCATAAAGTTAGCAGAGCTGCTCCGAGTTATCCAGGGCCTGGTGTTGTCAGACTGTTGCAAAAACGAGCGCTCCTATGCATTATAACAAGCCCAAACAAATTATTTTTCACATCGTCACTTACCAGACGTTTACAGATGTGAGCGTGTAGAGTTAAAAATCCAGTGGACGACATTTTAGACTGGAGGACAGGACACGCACCCAACGACGCTTCACTTTCAGCAGCAGAGGGATAAATTACATCAGCCAATCACAGTGAGAGGTGTGTCGGTGACGTCATCAGTAGCTGGGCATTATGGTTGTTGTAGTTAGAACTATAAAATCGAAATATTTTAATAAAGCCGACTGTACATTGACTTCCAAAAGTATGTTAACAATATAGAGGATGATGCTGCATTAGGTATTTAAATTGGAGATCAAAACAGGATAATGTTTCCAGCTTTTTATATAAAAATAGTTGAATAAGAAGATGTTTACAGTGCCCTTCAGAGTATGTTAACAGTAGAGTGAAATTCCAATCTATTATTAACATGCTGTGTAACATGCTTACATATTGTGTATCACACACACGCATACACACACACACACACACACACACACACATTCATTTAAATTAAATTAGCATATAAATAGCATGGAATAAGAGATACAGCCAGTATCTTTGATTGATTCATTGCCATATTTTGATCTGAAATTGGAATTCTAAAAACATCAGTATCACTCCACTATTAAACTTTTTAAGTAAACTGTATATACTGCAGGAGACATTTATCTTCAAAATATGGCTTCCCATCAAAATAAATAACTTAAGCATTATTTTAATTAATGAGGGCCAGCCTAACTTTTCCAACAAACATTACTTAGCCTAGCATACTAAATCTTTTTACTAGAGTATGCAGGCATACTAGCCTGCTGGATACAAGCCTACTGGAACTGCAGGTCTGAGACTGCTGGTGCTGCAGCTTTACAAATGGATGTGTTAGGCTGGGCCCAGTTTGGGGTGTTTTGCTTTATTTAAACGTTGGGTTATTTCCTTTTTCAGTGAAAAAATAATATGTCTACAATATGATAAATTTGCATATAGTTTAATGCTCATTTTCACAGTGGGTCCTTGAAACGAGAAGTCAAGCCTTCCCTTCTAAAGTTTTGAAGAAAGCTTAATAATTATTTTTCCTGTTGTAACAACACCGCTAAGCATACTCCAACTACATATGCTCTTCTGAGTGAATGCATTTATTTCCTTCTTTCTTTTTGTTCATGATCACAAAATATCTGTCTAAATTTGGATTTAGTCCACAAGTTTAGTCTGATTACACAACTCACCTCCAGATTTGTTCTTCACAAAGAGGAGAGTTCTGCTTGTAAATGTCACTTGAACAGCAGCATCTTCTTCAGTGACAGATGGAAGGAGGCCAGATTTAACTTTTTCTATTCTGATGCTGTCCAAGGAGCTGCTTCTCCTCCAGAAATATCTGACAAAGAAAGACCAAAAATCCACATTTATATATGCGTACCAGTTGTACTATACCCCAAAACTACAGCAAAGCTGAGTAATAAGTGCCTCAAACTAGTGTATCAGTGCACTCAGTCACACTTTACTGACTCTGGTAATCACAGGTGGCTAAAAAAAAAGAAGAACAAAAAAGGTTTTTCTACATTTGAATGGCCATGAAAAATTACTCAGTGTACACATCTGAAGTTAAATCAACTGTGTGCTTATTTGTTTGGAAATTTGACCTACAGTTCAATAGATGTTCAATGAACAGCAGCACCAAACAATATGAACTCATTGTAGGTGGAGAGATAATCCACAGATATAAATATCAGTAATAAAAACCTAACCTAAAGTGCTAATAGTTAGGCTACCGCCATACCTGGCTGACAGTATAGGCCTACATATAGAAAGATAACTTGCCTGCTGTCGGAACTGAAACAGTATTTTCTTATAGAAAATAGCAGGCACATATTTTAGCACAGAAGAGCATTAGATGTGATATTTGACTTTAAGTGACACCAGCAGATACTGTATGTGACTGTCTCACTTTATGATAGCTTCTCTTTTTATGATAGATATTAATTCAAGTAATCTGCATCATTATTGCTCGGTAAACACACTAGTCTACCTCCCTGTAGGTGACTGTTAAGGCTTACCGCTCTGATTACACTCTCCTCCTGCTCACTCTTTCACTCCTTATCCTCCCTGTCACTCTCCTGCTCCGCCTGGCAGTGATCGTGGCTCTGCTCTCCTCCTTTAAATTTCAGTTGCTGCACTGTGTTGAGTACTGCAGCTAACACTGAAGCTCCTGCAGCCCTGGCAGCAAACATATTGTCGTCATTAGTGTTAAATATTGTTATTGTTGAGCTATAGTGAGAAAAATGACAGGCTCATCATATAAAAAATAAAATTAAAATAATGTACTTTGTATTTTGTTCAGCAAATAATGTATCTGTGTGTGTGTGTGTGTGTGTGTGTATTTTACACAACCCTGATTGAAATGAGCCGATGCCAGAAATTAACCAGAAGACTGGTGAGTTGTTGTTGATCGCTGTGGAGACTGAGTAAGCTGACAGAGCGTGTGTGCCTGTGGCACAGAGCTGGGTGTGCAGCTGCTTGGATGTGTGCACACAGTTAGTGTTTGTTAGAAGCTTGAGCCAGTTCGGATATTTGACACAATTACTCAGATGAAACTCGTACTTGTGAAAAGTACATTATCCTTACCAGATACTCGTTTCACCCGAGCACTCGTCTCATCTCTAGTACCATGAAACCATTGACCTGATAAGATTTTGGTGTTTCCAGGTCAAAGGTCAAGGTCACTGTTACCTGAATTTCTTCAAATTTGTTCACAAAAATGTTCACTTTGACACAGCTGATTAGATTTTACAAGTCAAAGCCCAAGGTCACTGTGACCTCACGTATTTCCCGTTTTTTTTTGTTTAAGGAGGCCAAGGACCTTCTTCAAATTTGCTATGATTGTTCACTGCAAGGATGACGTGTATAGATTTTAGTAATCTGAGGGATCCTTAGCAGGGCATGGACCTGGAGGTTGGGGCAATGGCAGGGGTAATAATCACTGTGTGCTGTTATGAAGAACAAAGTCCTGTTAGGTTTGTAAACTGGCTTTGTAAAATAAAAACATCCCTACTGTATAATGCACTTTCTATGTTGTTCCTGTATTTTTGTGAAAACTAACAAATAAAAAATATGTCTTATGTATATTACATTGTGGATCATCACAGCCACCAACCTTCACCAAGATAAATACAGACATTTCTACACCTTCCTCATCATTAAATCACTGGGAAGGAAGAAACATGCAAGATTGAAGCTGCAAGCCCTGGCATGTCACCTATGGAATGATTGTGTCTTTGTTGTGTGAAGTGATGTACATTATGTAACTGTACAAATGCTCTGTTGGTAGTCATTAAGCTATAAACAACACTAAAATAATATGCACTGCAGTATGTTTTGTAGCAGAGATAACAAAATGCTGTTTAAAAAATAGATACTTCATTACACAATAAACGTCATTCTTTTTACAGAGAACAGTAAAAAAAATTATAAAGTGAAACATATTTAATCTGTACTTTTTTGAACAATTTACCTAAATACTTGAAAATGTTCCTTCTATGCAAGTTATATTTATTCTCCACAACATTTCAAAGGGAAATATTATTTACACTATTACTTCACTACATTTGTGTGTAATATAATATAATATAATATAATATTGAAAGTGAATACTTTAGTTTTGATACTTAAAGAACATTTTGCTGATATACTTCTCTACTTTTAGCAACAATGTAGAAGTTTTACTTGTAATGGAGTATTTTTAACCAATGTATTAAGTAAAGGATCTAAGTACCATCACTAAAAACAACATTGTACTCACCCTGGCGACCAAAGGAGATCATGATGTCACTGGCTCTTGAGAATCTCAGAGGAGTGACTTTGACCCAAACCTGCAATCCTTTCTCTATATAGTCATCCACCTCTGCAACAGACATGTCAGATGTGTAGTTCTCTATCCTCTGGAAAATAAAAAAATATCTAGGGTTATTAGTGGTGACACTCACCTGAATGTGAGGCGGTTTTCTCCCACTTATAGTTGTTTCCAAAAGTCAAAAACACATGAAAAGTCTGGAACGCCATAGCGGGGCTTCTTCATCATTTCCAAAGTGTCGGCATCCAGAGTCCCAGTGATCTGGAGACCAAAGAATCTCTGCATCTCACTCAGCTTCTTGCTCACTAGGATGATCCTACATCTGGCTGAGGGACCTCTCTGCTCTGTTAGGGTTGAAGAATTTCTTCAGGTAGCTCTGTACAAGAAGACAACAAGTTGATCATAACTTTTGATACCTACTTGTCAGTTATCTTTAAGATTTGTGGAACAATGCCAGGACAACGCAAATCAAACACATGCAGGATAAGGCAGTGCAAACACACACACACCTCTGCTAAACTTTCATCTTTCAGTTACTTCCCAGTCTCAGTAGAATATACAGACTCAAAGGCCTCATGCTTCTTTGTCATCATTGGAGTCAACCTTTATACAGGCTGTGGTCATGTTGAGCAACTATTACATTTCCTCATGGTAACAACCAATTTAAAGAGCCAATCATTTTCCATGACAAATTTCTACTGACTGGACAAAGTTGCCCGAATTTGGAGAACACACACGATTTTATTAAATTTATTTATTGTTTAAGTGGAGGTGCTGGGAACCATGTGCATGGCTTGGACACCGGGTTGTTCCTTTTTGTTTTCCCTGGGAACAAACAAGTAGACATGTGCAGCGAGTGACTGACTGCTTGATTAGCGTTAAAAATCCCATAATCTTACCCAAAAGATCCCACGTAACAGAAATCATTCTAAGACACATACACACTCAAGTTGGTCATTCTGGAAGAAATCATATGCTCTCAAAACTAGGACAAAAGTACTGGATGTCCTCTGCAAACTCTTCAGCACAAAAGATCATCAGAAACTGTGTTTTCTGTAGACGAATGCAGTCTAAAGTAGGAGAGCAAAAGATGGCAGATCTACCATAGGACTGTGATGTCAGATTTTCCACCTTTCACTTCAGTTGGCATGCACTATTTTGGACCTTTTGAAATAAAGCGAGGTTGGACCAATGTAAAATGGTGGGATGTAATCTTCACTTGCCTTACAAGCCGTGCAATCCATCTTGAGGTGGCTAGTAGCTTGGACACTAACTCCTGCATCAATGCAATACGCAGATTTCTATGTCGTAGAGGTACTGTAAAAACCATCAGATCTGATCAAGGTAAACATTTTATTGGTGCACAAAAGGAGCCTGAATGATCATTAAAAGAACTAAATTATGATAAAAATCCAAAGGATTCTATTCCAAGAAGCAATAAAAAGGATATTTAACCCGGCACCAGGTGCTCGGGGAAAGACTCATTAAGTCACTAAAAAAACCTTTTTTCGCTCTGTGGTAAAAAAAAAAACAAGTTCTGGATGATGAGGCCTTGCAAACAACCTTAGGTGAGGTGGAAGCAATAATGAATGATAGACCCATCACAACAATACTTGTAAAAGTAGCCTGATACATGAACTATAAGATAAACTTCATCTATGAACACTTTATGTAGGAAAAGAATGAAATACATGATTATGTGAAGTTAAATATTGGCTCTATTTATTAATTTGTGTAATTGCTATATTTTAAGCAATTAGGGGCAGTGTGTGGGGAAATGTCTGGTTGTGAGGCAGGTAGAGAAGTGAATTAGTGGATTAGAGTAAATATTTATTGGACATATTCATTGTTGGAATAGATAGTTACCTGTAGATGATATGGCCGGTCTAATTAGTGTAATCAGGTGTATAAAAGGAGCTCAGTTTGTTTGCATAGTGGGATACTGGTAGGTGATGGTGAACCTGTGTTGTGGTGTTTTATGTAAAAATCAATAAACTAAGCTTCACCTGAAACCCCTCCTGGACTCATAACCTGCTCATTTGCCTCCATGGCTGCTCCGGCATGTTAACACCATAACAACCAGTAACAAATAGGTTTCAATCAAATGACACAACAATAACCACCTCTCTACTGTGGCACATGTAGGGGTGCTGCACTGCATGCAGTACAACAACTGGCTTGTTTGAAAAGTTGTGTGGGACTTTTTCCTTATGTTGGCTATAGACAGTTATTGTTCACACTTTTATTAATACTTGTAATAATGTGAAATGACAGGGAAAAAGTATTGAACACACTTACTGATATTTATTTAATACTTTGTACAAAAGCCTTTGTTGGTAATGACAGCTTCAAGATGCCTCCTCTATGGAAAAACTCGTTGTATGCATTGCTCAGGTGTGATTTTGGCCCATTCTTACACACAAACAGTCTTCAAATCTTGAAGGTTCCGTGGGCCTCTTCTATGAACTCTGATCTTCAGTTCTTTCCACAGATTTTCAATTGGATTCAAGTCAGGTAATTGGCTGGGCCATTCTAGCAGCTTTAGTTTCTTTCTCTGAAACCAATTGAGAGTTTACTTGGCTGTGTGTTTAGGATCATTGTCTTGCTGAAATGTCCACCCTCATTTCATCTTCATCATCCTGGTAGATGGCTGCAGATTTTTCATCAAGAATGTCTTGGTACATTTTTCCATTCATCCTTCCTTCAATTATATGAAGTTTGCCAGTACCGTATGCTGAAAAGCAGCCCCATACCATGATGTTCCCACCTCCAAACTTCACTGTTGGTATGGTGTTTTTAGGGTGATGTGCAGTTCCATTTGTCCTCCAAACATGGTGTGTATTATGGCATCCAAAGAGTTAAATTTTGCTCTCATCTGACCAGACTATATTCTCCCAGTATTTCACAGGCTTGTCCAAATGTTGTGCAGCAAACTTTAAAAGAGCTTCAACATGCTTCCATCAGCAATGGAGTCTTGCATGGTGCAGGCCATGGCGGTTGAGTGCATTACTTATTGTTTTCTTTGAAACAATTATACCTGCTAATTCCAGGTCTTTTTGAAGCTCTCGACAAGTTGTCCTTGGCTCTTGGACAACTATTCTGATAATTATTTTCACTCCTCTGTCAAAAATCTTGCGAGGAGCACCTGGTCGTGGCCAGTTCATGGTGAAATGATATTCTTTCACTTCCGGATTATGGCCCCAACAGTGCTCACTGGAACATTCAGAAGTTTAGAAATGCATCTGCAACCAATACCATCAGTATGTTTTGCAACAATAAGGTTGCAAAGGTCTTGCGAGAGCTCTTTGCTTTTGCCCATCATGAGATGTTTCTTGTGCAACACCTTGGTAATGAAACATCTTTTTATAGGCCATCAGTTGTGCCTGAACCAGCTGATATTAATTTGCACTGACAAGGGGCCAGATTGATTTCTAATTACTGAAAGATTTCAGCTGTTGTCTTGGCTTTCCATGCCTTTTTGCACCTCCCTTTCTTCATGTGTTCAATACTTTTTCCCTGTGTCATTTCACATTATTACACATAACTTAATTTCTGAACTTATTTGTTTGGGTTTCTTTGTATGTATGGATTACTTGGGTTGTTACCAACATCTGGCGAACATTCCATGTCAATAGCACCTTTGGAAATATATTTACTGAGAGAAATGGTGATGTGTTCAATACTTATTTTATCCGTTGATCACAGTGAACTTTTATTGTGACCAGTTCAAGCAACACCTGAGTAATCGTTCCATTTAATCAGCATCTTGATGTTATACATGTCAAGTGGATATGTAATCTCTGCAAAGGTGAAATGCTCACTCACACAAATATTAAAACAATTTGTGAACAAAATTTGAAAGAACAAAACCATTTGTGTGCATAAAAGAAGTCATGTATTTTTTTTACTTCAACTCGAGAAAGAGCGAAAACAAGAGTGTTACATTTATATTTTTGTTGAGCAAAACATATCACAGTCTGCAGAAGGCATTTTCAAACATGTGGGGACAGGGGGATCAATGATAGATTCTTCACCTATGGCTGTGATTGAAATTATATCTTAATAGTATTTATTTTTTGCAACCTAAACCGCATTCTGGTCTTAAGTCAGACAGTCTCTTAAAATTGTATAGGACATGTTTTTCCATTTTTGCTCTGCTCTACTACATTTTTAGCAGAGAAGTCTTATTTGGGTGAATTGGATTTTAAATTAAGGGCGGTATGACCTTGTGGGGCAGCAACGTCAAGGATAGCAGACCAGGTGGCATTTAAATTATATTAAGATATCCCCAGCACACTGATTTCTATTGAAGACAAATTTCTCAGTTACCTTTTATTTATACTTCCAGTACTGTGCCCTGCTTTTTGGTCCAATTCACCACTACTCATAACACGATTTGTGCGTTTTATTTAGGAGTGTTTGTAAATGATCCCCGGTGTCATATTTCCAATCAAAAAACTTGACAGGCTTGTCATTGTTTTTACTGTTACTCTATTTTTATGAAAACATTAGTCAGTTTTTTCTTATCATGTTCAAAGGTGCTGTACTACATGGAAACGTGATTTTTTTTTTTTTTTTTTTTTTTTCTCCCACTTGCTTCAGTTGTTAAATCAACTGCAGGTCATTTTTTTTCCCCCAACCCGATATATCTGTAGTAATCCAAATTCACTTTGTAAATCATTGTCAATGGAAAGCTACATTTTGGCCATTGTTACCCTATATGGGACACTGAGAGCAACTGTGACTGTGTTGAGCAATGTACTTTCTCTGGTAAACTAATCACCAGCAGTGAATGCAAAAAAAGTCACACACACAGAATGGATATGTTGTAATAAAAGAATCAACGTAAATCAGTGCCACATTGATGCAAAACAGAACCTTGAAATACACTTTTCATTTGGTTAAGTACCTTTGGATGAAGTGTTGATATTTTGCATTACATGTAATTTTTTAAATCTTACACATAAATATTTAATTACAAATGCCATTCTTACAACATTGTATTACACACTGAATTGACACTTTTAACCACTTCTCTGCATTAGTCGTAAAGTCCCAAATTTGTATTAGATATATTGTGATATTGCAAAATATGGCGTTTTGTCACATTGTGTATACACACACAGCACCATCATCAAGCTATTTCCAATGAAGAAATGCACAAGTCCTGTGGGGAATCAAGATTAATTATTGCAGTATATAAAATGTATGCAAGTGTTCAAACTTTAGTAAAAGGTAAAGGTGCAATGAGTAGCATTAGTTACGTTTGGCTTTAATGGTCAGGAACTGAGAGAAGTCGTCATGGTTATGGACTTGTATGCCCCTTTTGTTTGGTTTTTGCTCTGTGTCACTCCTTCCACCCACAAGAGGTCCTCAGTTCCTTTTACTCTCCAAGCCCTCCTCACCTGCTACCAATTCCCTAATCTGCCCTTGCAGTAGCCAGTCAGTCTGTATATATATATATACTCCTTAACCAACTCCACCAACAACCCACATTTTGAATGGAGCCTGAGGGGTTTATATTGCTGTCAAACCTCCCAGCAAAATCTGAACCACTTCCCGAAGCAGTCACGTGGTACAGCCGGGCAGCGAGGCTTTGGACGTCATCATTTTTGGCTCCTCCCCTAAATGAAGCAAGCCTCCACACGCGCTTCGAGGAAACGCCCCCTCCATTACTCGACACACGCTTCGAAGCGTCGGCACATCTCGTAACATCACTATGATTCAGACTGTTGACTTTTTTTTTTCCTGCTTTATAAACTGTTTGTTTTTCTGGATCTTTTTCTGTGTTTTGTGGCATCTTTGGGGTTTGTAACATTCAACATCAGGCTTATAAGTAAAGCTCGCTTTTTGTTACACCTCCTGTCTTTCGCATAAGGCATTTGGGTCCTCATTCCTGTTAAAACATAACAGAGGTATTGTGAGGCTTTATTTTGGACATCTCTGATTTTATTCCATGGTCGCAAAAATGAAAAAGTTCTGCTTATTAATGTAATCTACCTAATTGTTTTTCAAAGCATTAAAAGAGTAGAAAAGATAACAACACAAGTCCAACAGCACGAGAACATGCAGATATAATGATATGATGGCACTGCATATCAAGATAAGGTATATGAACTTGTACAGCCTCTCCATGGTTCAGCCTGATGTTACACATTGCTCATAATTAATTCTACACATGAAAAACCGTTAAGGTAGAAGTGAAGTGGGTAGTTGTATCTGCAGACATTATCCTATCTGTATGCTTTGCTATTGTATTTCTGATGTTAATCTGTTGCCCTACTGTGCGTTGTTTACATTTATTCTTAAAAAAGCATGTTGTTAAAAGCTTATGTGGCACTTTTTAAACACAGAAAATGAAAGGTCATGTAACCACACTCATAGAAGACTGCTGCATCCATAGGGGTTGGAATCCCCGGCCACTGCTGCTCTATGAGCATCGGTGATCCCTCCATTATCCTCTGCTACTCATTGTACCTTGAGATTATACACAAAACATGTTAACTTTGTTGTCCTGGTTGTAGGGTACAATGGTTCCACTAGAATTGTATGTTTGAGGGGAAGTGTGGCAAACCACTTAGTTACTAAGCTTAAAATACCCTTAAGGTGAGAATGAGCCAATCAAGAAACATTGATCCTCATTGCTTTACTCTAGTGATGTTACGAGATGCGCCGACGCTTCGAAGCGTGTGTCGAGTAATGGAGGGGGCGTTTCCTCGAAGCGCGTGTGGAGGCTTGCTTCATTTAGGGGAGGAGCCAAAAATGATGACGTCCGAAGCCTCACTGCCCAGCTGTACCACGTGACTGCTTCGGGAAGTGGTTCAGATTTTGCCGGGAGGTTTGACAGCAATATAAACCCCTCAGGCTCCATTCAAAATGTGGGTTGATGGTGGAGAGTTGCGGTCAGTTGAGAGTTTGGATAGTTTGGATAGCGTTTATTTAGTTTGGAGAGTTTAGAGAGAGAGAGATAGTTTGGAGATTTAGGAGAGTGAGGAGAGAAGGATAGGTGATAAGATGCAGCCAGCTCGGAAGAGGAGGATTTCCCCTGTGTGGGAACACTTTGATTTGATAACTCCTAATAAGGTAAGCTAAATCTAACTCTATTTCAGACACATTAGGTTTGCTTATCAAGAACTGTATTTTTCACAGTTTCTTATTTTATTCAAAGGTGAGGTGTTTATTGTGCTCCAAGGAGTTGGGGTACAATAACAACACCTCATCCATGCTAAGGCATTACCGTGCCTTGCATGAGAATAAGGAGGAAACTGGAGCTTCACCCAGCCAAGGTAAGTCATTACAATATTACAAATGCACCATCACAATTTTTCCCTGTTCACTTTTGTTTATTGTGCAAATAAAGACAGGTAACAGACACTGTATTTATTCTCTTTTAACCAGCCACCAGAAAACAAGAGCTAGATGAAGCCCTCGTCTCCATGATAGTGAAGGACACAGCCCTTCAGTATTGTGGATGATGTTGGATTAAGGGCATTTGTGTCCAAACTGGATCCTAATTATGTTCCCCCTACAAGGCAGGTATGTATGGGTGCATGCATGAAACAAATGAGTACTTTATTGTGTCTCACAGTTCAGCACTATGTATTTTTTCCTTTAGGCTCTGAAGGCCATGGTGGAGTTCCAAGTATGAGTCAGCTAAGGAGAAGGCTAAAGTGGAAAAGGTGGCTGCTGTTAGCCTTACTTCTGACATGTGGACATCCACAAAACCAAAAACTGTTGAGAAACTGTTATTTCTGAATAAAAATGAATAAAATGTCCCCTGTCCTGTACATCATTGTCCAAGTTACACAAGCATATTCAGTCCCCTCTTCCTAGTTCCACAAGCACTTTCACTGTCCTCTGCCTGCTTAAGCCCATGCCATTTTCCTAAAGTGACAGAAAAACATTATTACACAACCTGCCATATCATATGATACTACCATTTTGGGAAAATTTACACACACAGAATACATTCAAAAAATATTTTATTATGCACATATGTGATAATTTATGTACAGAAATTATTTGGTCATACATTTTTGTAATTCATTAGTCATTCCCAACAGCCATAACAGACACAAAAATTCAATGCATCACATTATGTGGTTCAGATACAGCTGCCTGTGATTATACACTTGGCCAGTAGGTGGTTTCATGTGCACATGAAGCTTCGAGAAATGAACCCTTTCTCGAACCAATTGGCTGAAGTGGTTCGATGCCTCATGAGGCTTCATCTCACCATCACTACTTTACTCACCTGGGAAATTTATTGTGTTTTTGCATTAAAACGTGAGATGGAAGTGGTCTGTCCGGTCTAGTTTGGTTTACTCTGTACACACTAATATAGTCATAGTATTAATGCATTGCAATATTTGAGAACTTTTCAAGCACTGTAGCAGGAAGGTTGTCATCAGTGTACCTCTACATAAACGACATTTATTTGTATTCATGCATTTTATTTAATTATAATTGGCTTAATTTTACTGGAAGGGGTTTCAGTAAGTTTGTTTGCCGTCACAACAAAAAGATCTCTGCTCTATACAACCGATACCTTCCTTTTAACCATGAATAGGCTCTCAATATTTATATAGCATGTTCCCCTACCTCACTAAACAATTAAAAATGTTAACCAAATGCATAGACAACTTCGTTTCGTTTGATCCAGTGGTACTTAGAATAATCAATAAGAAGGAAACCTGGTTGTTGACATAAGATGTGAAAAATCAGAGCACTACTAGTTCTTACTGTCAAAGTGTGATCTTAAATTGTAATGCACCTTCCTTTTGAGATTTAAATTCCACTTCACTACATACTTTATATTGATATGTGAAACTTCATCTACTTTGAACAAAATTTGGTGTTGCAAACATTTTTTGTTACCATTTTATCGTGGCTGAAAAACAGGGTGAAACATGTTTGGGAAATACATTGCACTAAGGTTAATGTACACTGCTCAAAAAAAAAAAAATAAACACTTAAACAACACATCCTAGATCTCAATGAATGAAATATTCCAGTTGAAAATCTTTATTCATTTCATACTGGAACGTGTCGAGAACAAAATAACATAAGAATGATCAATGGAAATCAAAATCATTATCCCATGGAGGTCTGGATTCAGAATCATACTCAAAATAAAAGTGAAAAAAATCAGATCACAGGCTGATTCAACTTCTGTGGAAATTCCTCAAGACAACTCAAAATGAGGCTCAGTAGTGTGTGTGGCCTCCACGTGCCTGTATGCACTCCCTACAACGCCTGGGCATGCTCCTGATGAGACGACGGATGTTCTCCTGAGGGATCTCCTCCCAGACCTGGATCAAAGCATCAGTCAACTCCTGGAGAGACTGTGGTGCGACGTGGCATTGGTGGATGGAACGAGACATGTCCCAGATGTGCTTGATTGGATTCAGGTCTGGGGAACGGGCAGGCCAGTCCATAGCATCAATGCCTTCATCATGCAGGAATTGCTGACACACTCCAGCCACATGAGGCCCAGCATTGTCATGCATCAGAAGGAACCCAGGGCCCACTGCACCAGCATATAGCCTTACAATGGGTCTGAGGATCTCATCCCGGTACCTAATGGCAGTCAGGGTACCTCTGGCTAGCACATGGAGGGTTGTGCGGCCCTCCAAAGAAATGCCTCCCCAGACCATCGCTGACCCACCCCCAAACTGGTCACGCTGGAGGATGTTGCAGGCAGCAGAATGTTCTCCACGGCGTCTCCAGACTCTGTCACGTCTGTCACATGTGCTCAGTGTGAACCCGCTCTCATCCGTGAAGAGCACAGGGCGCCAATGGCGAAGCTGCCAATCTTGGTGTTCTCTGATAAAGTCCGATCGCCCTGCACGGTGTTGGGCTGTAAGCACAGGCCCCACTTGTGGATGTCGGGCCCTCATACCACCCTCATGGAGTCTGTTTCTGACAGTTTGAGCAGAAACATGCACATTAGTGGCCTGCTGGAGGTCATTTTGTAGGGCTCTGGCAGTGCTCCTCCTGTTCCTCCTTGCACAAAAGAGCAGATAGCAGTCCTGCTGCTTGGTTGTTATCCTCCTATGGCCCCCTCCACGTCTCCTGGTATCTCCTCTGTGCTCTTGACACTGTGCTGACAGACACAGCAAACCTTCTTGCCACAGCGTGCATTGATGTGCCATCCTGGATGAGCTGCACTACCTGAGCAACTTCTGTGGGTTGTAGACACCGCCTCATGCTACCTCTAGTAGTGAGGGCACTGACAAAATGCAAAAGTGACCAAAAATCAGCCAGAAGGAATGAGGACAGAGAAATGGTCTGTGACACCTGCAGAACCGTTCCTTTATAGGGTTGTCTTGCTAATTGCCTCATTTCCACCTGTTGCCTGTTCCATTTGCACAACAGCAGGTGAAATTGATTCACAATCAGTGTTGCTTCCTAACTGGACAGGTTGATTTCCCAGAAGTGTGATTGACTTGGAGTTACATTGTGTTGTTTAAGTGTTCCCTTTATTTTTTTTGAGCAGTGTATATTATCCGTATCCGTATCTTAAGACGGAAGTGTGTGGGGGTTTGACCGGAAGTGGGCAGGAACTAACCTGAAGTTGTTCATTAAAGCCTGAAATTGATATGCGTTGATAAGAAATTAAAAAAAATAAAGTGTTTTTAATTATTGGAAAACTATTTACAGAACAGCCACAGAATTGAGCTTCAGAGCAATGTTTTTGATTACAAGAGTAAGAGAACTATTTACACAACCATTTTTTATATATAAAAGTTGCTATATTTATTGTTATTGTTGAGCTATAATGACAAAAATGTCAGGCTAGTCATATAAAATAAAAAATAATAATGTACTTTGTAGTTTGCTCAGCAAATAATGTGTGTTTGTGTTTGTATGTCGGGGGCGGGGGAGGGGTAAACGTAAGCAAACATGTCGCAACTCGTGAACTCAAGGCTCACAGAAAATGTCCGTGGTGCCGGGGCGTAGTTTGCTCAGCTGCAGGAGGGACTGATTGGGGGAGTGGTTCAGGGAATGGTGCCTGGAAGGGGCTTAATTAGCCCCAGCTGAATCACATCCCTGATTGTCCCTCCCTAACCCAGATAAAACTCAAGCAGGTCACCAGATGAGGAAGAAGGACGTAGGAGCAGAGTGGCTGCTTGAGAGAAAGGACACCGAAATTGTGAGTATTCATGGTTTGTTTGTATTGGGTGGAATTAGTGATGGTGAGATGAAGCCTCATGAGGCATCGAACCACTTCAGCCAATTGGTTCGAGAAAGGGTTCATTACTCGAAGCTTCATGTGCACACGAAACCACCTACTGGCCAAGTGTATAATCACAGGCAGCTGTATCTGAACCACATGTGATGCATTGAATTTTTGTGTCTGTTATGGCTGTTGGGAATGACTGAATTACAAAAATGTATGGCCAAATAATTTCTGTACATAAATTATCATATATGTGCATAATAAAATATTTTTTGAATGTATTCTGTGTGTGTAAATTTTCCCAAAATGGTAGTATCATATGATATGGCATGTTGTGTAATAATGTTTTTCTGTCACTTTAGGAAAATGGCATGGGCTTAAGCAGGCAGAGGACAGTGAAAGTGCTTGTGGAACTAGGAAGAGGGGACTGAATATGCTTGTGTAACTTGGACAATGATGTACAGGACAGGGGACATTTTATTCATTTTTATTCAGAAATAACAGTTTCTCAACAGTTTTTGGTTTTGTGGATGTCCACATGTCAGAAGTAAGGCTAACAGCAGCCACCTTTTCCACTTTAGCCTTCTAAGGAGAAGTATGAGTAGTATGAAGTATGAGTCAGCTAAGGAGCTGACTCATACTTGGCCTCCACCATGGCCTTCAGAGCCTAAAGGAAAAAATATATAGTGCTGAACTGTGAGACACAATAAAGTACTCATTTGTTTCATGCATGCACCCATACATACCTGCCTTATAGGGAGGACATAATTAGGATCCAGTTTGGACACAAATGCCCTGAATCCAACATCATCCACAATACTGAAGGGCTGTGTGTCCTTCACTATCATGGAGACGAGGGCTTCATCCACCTCTTGTTTTCTGGTGGCTGGTTAAAAGAGAATAAATACAGTGTCTGCTACCTGTCTTTATTTGCACAATAAACAAAAGTGAACAGGGAAAAATTGTGAGGGTGCATTTGTAATATTGTAATGACTTACCTTGGCTGGGTGAAGCTCCAGTTTCCTCCTTATTCTCATGCAAGGCACGGTAACGCTTCAGCATGGATGAGGTGTTGTTATTGTACCCCAACTCACCTTTGAATAAAATAAGAAACTGTGAAAAATACAGTTCTTGATAAGCAAACCTAATGTGTCTGAAATAGATTTAGATTTAGCTGACCTTATTAGGAGTTATCAAATCAAAGTGTTCCCACACAGGGGAAATCCTCCTCTTCCCAGCTGGCTCCATCTTATCACCTATCCTTCTCTCCTCTCTCCTAAATCTCCAAACTATCTCTCTCTCTAAACTCTCCAAACTATCCAAACTCTCAACTGACCTCAACTCTCCACCAACAACCCACATTTTGAACGGAGCCTGAGGGGTCTATATTGCTGTCAAACCTCCCGGCAAAATCTGAACCACTTCCCGAAGCAGTCACGTGGTACAGCCGGGCAGCGAGGCTTCGGACGTCATCATTTTTGGCTCCTCCCCTAAATGAAGCAAGCCTCGACACGCGCTTCGAGGAAACGCTCCCTCCATTACTCGACACACGCTTCGCAGCGTCGGCACATCTCGTAACATCACTAGGTGGAATAAACACCTTGGAAACCGTACATCGGCTAACTGTTGTTGTTCGTGCTGGAAAGAACCCACTGGTGATAGCAAGATGCATGTCACAATCCAATGTTGCGAACGACCCCATTTGAATGCAGCATTAATACACATGAGTGCAGGACATTGCACAAAATTGCATAAAATTGGGATATACTACTTCATAAATATTTCTTGAACTTTGACCAGCTTTGTCTCGTCTGTCGTTATCTGTAGGAGGACATTTGAAGTAAAATGGAAAACGATGCGATTTGGACGCTTCCTTTTAATTCCTCTTCTTTTTCTTCTTAGAGCAGGTTGCATTTTACGCTGTGTGGGTTAGAACAGTCAGAGAAGCATGCTGGCCTGCTTACTGCAAAATATGACCAGATTTAGTAGTATGTCCTGGTAATTTTGGCATACTACATTTCACATACTATCGATTGGGACATACTAAACCTTTTTCTGTCATACTAAATTGTATGGTATTAGAACACTGCTGAAGCGAGTTCTAATACCCAAACAAAAATATACCACCTAAATGCAGAAGCGGGTCATGATGGAACCTACAACCGTTTCCAAAAAAAGAATGCGATCATTTGAAAGTCATGTAAACCTATATTTATTTGAAAATAACCCAAAGACAACATATCAAATGTTAAAAATTAGAATTGAACACATTTTTAAGAGTTGAGACAGGGGCATGTTTATCAAATAAACATATATTATTCTTTAAATAGCCTGCAGTTCAATCAAAATGCTGCAACAAAAGTGCCGACAGGATTTAGCAAAACTTTTCTTAGCTTTTCTTCATTGACATCCCATGAAATCAAGAATTTAATTCAAAATTCTTCTAACTTGCAAAGCTCATCATGGTCATTCCGTCTTATCTCAAAGGATGATATAGTACCATATCATCCTAATCGAGGTCTTCGCTCTGAGTGTTGGCATTCTTGTGGTTCCTCGAGTTTCCAATAGCAGAATGAACGGCTGAGCCTTCAGCTTTCAGGCCTCTATTGTGGAACCAGCTTCTTGCTTTGGATCAGAAAGCATACACCCTCGCTACTTCTATAATCAGTGCCTTCAGTCTCCCATAGTTTTGTTTACTGTTGCAGTTCTCCTTGCTCCTGTTTCATTTTTTTTGCAGGTACTGGTCTACGATTACTGGCCCCACAATGACCTCAGTGCTGTTCTTTTCTCTCTTCCTCTCCCTTTACCCCAACCAGTAAAGGACAGATGACCACCCACTGGTTCTATCAGAAGATTTTCCTGTTAAAGGGACTTTTTTTTTTCCTCCTATTGTACAGTGCAAGGATATTTTTGTACCTGGAACAGAACATACAGCACATTGACTGCCTTTACACTGCAGTGTTTAGGTATGAAACACAGGAATGTGGTGTATGGATGTTGTAATTATTCTTTGTCGAAACTTGCTATTTTTACAGTACACTGTAAGAGACCCTGAATGTATCAGTGGCAACCCTAATTCTATAAAAGTTGGGTTGTTGTGTAAAATGTAAATAAAAACCAAATGCATTGATTTGCAAATCATATAAAGCTATATGTAATTGAATGTAGACCAAAAACAGTGTATTAAATGTTGAAATTGAAAAGTTTTAAGTTTTCTTTGCCTGTCCGCCATCATGATTTAAGCACACTCATACCCGTGTTCAGATCTACACATACTGACTGTTTAGTAAACACACACACGCAAGTGTGTACACGCACACTACACCAACAGCATATTAACACCAACTCACAACCATCCTGCACTGACTGCTCTTGTTGTATTTGTGTTATTCCCTTTGTGGATTGTCTTTTTGTGTTGCAATGAAGAAATAAATAAATAACTGCCTCAGGAAATATACTAATACAATGTAAAAGGAGAATACAGTATAATGTGGAAGAAAAGAAAAACATAAGTCTTCAAGCTTGATTTAAAGAAGCAGAGAGTTGCAGCAGACCTGCAGGTTTCCGGGAGTTTGTTCCAGATATGTGGAGCATAAAAAGTAAACACTTCAAGTTTAGTTTTGACTCTTGTAACAGAAAGTAGACCTGTCCCAGATGACCTGAGGGGTCCATAGATAGCTTTTTTTTTTTTTTTTTTTGTATACTTGAATTTTTTATTAGTGTTTTTACAGCAAAGAGAAACAACTCCCTTAAAATTAAGAAATATTTAAATACATAACCATCCAACTGACAAAAAAAGACCAAAAAGAAAAAAACATTAAACATGTGGAAAATTAAACAAATTCATCCGAACAACCATACACACACCAACAACATTGTCAGACAATCGTGTCACCCATAAATTCAGCCCAACAAACGGATATCCCAAAATATATTCAGAGGGTTCTATACACAGCGTTTCTTAAACTTGGAACTAGTCTTAAATACATGGGGTAGCATCCTGATTGAAGAGAGCACTTGTCTTTTTAAGAGATAATGAGCGTCTACAGCATACAAAATCCAAAAACTTGAGGTTAGGGAGGGCAAATCATCTGGCCATTTCCTTGTTCTGACAAATATTTGCTCCATTTTGTCCATCTTGCTATGTATGTGTCCTTTCTTAGTCTTAGCAGGAAGGTCAATCTTTCCATATCGTGGATTTCTTTAACGATTTCAGTCCAGTTTTCTATTGAAGGTGGGTCAGTTTGTAACCATTTACGAGTAATTGCTTTTTTTGCTGCTACTGTTAATATTTTCAGGAGGTACCTATCATTTCCTGTTATTCCTTCTGGTAGATCGCCCTAATAAAGTGACTTGCATGTGAATAGGATCTGCTGCCCAAGAATATTTTGCATAATTCTCCAAATGTTTTCCCAGAATATTTGTATCTTGGGACAGCACCAGAAGATATGGTGGTGATTTACACTCCCCTCCCCGCAATTTCTCCAGCATTTATGGTTTATTGTAGTTAGTATATCTTCATTTTAGGGGAAATAAAGAAACGAACAAGGTTCTTCCAGCCAAATTCACGCCAATACATAGAACAGGAAGTAGAAAACACGGTTTCACACGTATTCTCCCATTGCTGACTGGGTATTTTATCTTCTAGTTCTTTCGCCCATCTCTCCTTGATATATGTTGTGGTAGTTCCTCTGCCCTTTGTAATTCCCTGGTAAACTTTTGAAATTATTGATTTGGAGCTACCTATGTATGCCCGTACTGTTAATTGTATTATTTCATTAGGTTCTATGGTTACCTCATGTTTTCTAATTTCTTTTGAAAAGTTGTGCCGTAACTGTAAATATCGGAAGAAATCATACTTTTCCAAATTCTATTTTTCCTTCAATGCCTGAAAACTTTGTAATGTGTTTTTCTCCATTATTGTGCAGAAAGCAGTAATACCTTGGATTGTCCAATACGTAAATCTAGAATCTATACTATTTGGTTTAAATTCTGTATCATATGCAAGCCATCTGAGTTTTCTTAACTGGGTCCACAAATTAAATTGCTTTATAACTTCAAACCAGGTGTGCAAGGTAAATGAGACGATGGAGTTCAGGTGGTCATGATAAGTTAACATTAGTTTGCGGTCTGCGATCATTGCTTGTACTGGGATACCTTTGCATTCATTTTCCATCTCCTTCCACTTAGCCTCATAACCATTGTCACACCAAAGAACTATTGTTTTTAATTGGGCAGAATGGAAATAGCCTCTAAGGTTAGGAAGAGACATACCACCTCCCTCCTTACTAATGGTTAACGTGCTATATTTAACCCTTGGTTTCCTTCTGTTCCAAATAAATCTGGAGGTTTGTCTGTTCTAATCCTGAAATTGTCTGGTTGGGATTTTAACTGGTAGTGACATGAATAAATACAGTAGTCTAGGTAAAATGGACATCTTTATGATATCAATTCTCACACTTAAATTCAATAAGGGTGTTGACCAGTTACTTAGATCTTCTTTAATTTTGTTGTTTACAATGTCATAGGTTTTTTTTTTATATACAAGTTAGTACATTGAGTTAACCAAATTCCAAGGTATTTGATTGCTTTCTGAGACCAGTTAATGGGTATCCTTTGCTTTATAAGAGGTGATGGATTGTAGTTAAATGTTAATATTTGAGTTTTTTGCATGTTTAACTTGTATCCTGAATATGTACAGAATATGTCAAGGAGATCTAAAAGGTTAGGGAGGCCTACATCTGGGTCACGGATGTATGGTAATACATCATCAGTGTATAATGCTATTTTATGTTCCTTATTATTTATCAGAATTTATTTTATGTCACAGCGTTATTACTTGTGCTATGTAGAATGCAAAAAGGGTTGGGGAGAGGGGGCACCCCTGTCGAGTGGATCTTTCTAATTTTATGCGGTCAGTCAGACGTCCATTTATTTTGATTCTTGCTGTCGGGGCAGAATATAGAGCTTTAATACTGTTAATTGACTTTTCAGCAAAACCAAATCGTTCTAAAACCAAAAACAAATATTCCCAGCTCACGCAATCAAAAGCTTTTTTAGCGTCTAGGCTAATTTGATTTGGTTTTCCCGATATTTTCTATAACATGGAGAGAGCGTCTAATATTATCTTGAGTTTGCCTTCCCTGGACAAAACCAGTTTGATCGCTGTCAATTAGGTCAGGAATAAAAGAATCCAGTCTCCTGGACATGATGGATGCATACAGTTTGTAGTCCTGATTCAAAATCGAAATCGGTGTATTACATACATTTTATTCTTGCCCTCTTTTGGGATGACAGAAATAATGGCTTCACTCCATGAGGGTGGGGTGACATTTTTTCAAGTGTCCAGTTAAAAGAGTTCAAAAGTACTGGAGTCAGCTCTTCCTTAAAGATCTTATACTATTCAGCTGGAAAACCATCACTTCCTGGTTGTTCTGCCCTCAATAGCTTTATATGTTGAAGAAATGTTTAAGTTAACTTTTGAGATGTGTTTTTATTGTTTCATGCTTAAATGGGTGTGGTGCTTTTATTTTGACACCTGTAATGAGGCAGGAAGTGAGAAACAGGAAGTAGAAAGTTGAGAGCTGTAAACTGCAGAGCATGATTGCAGCTGTGTGGCATCCCATGTCTAATCCACATTAATCCTTTGTCTGTATTCCTCAGAAAGCAATGGCTGTAAGTGTTTTATGTTCTTCATGTGTTGAATGATTAAGAATGGTGACCTTTGTTAGGATTTTGAGGTAAATGTGAACATAGGCTGTTTCTATTTAGCTGCTATCAATATTGCAGTTAATGAAGATGTTTTTGTATTTTCTTTTCTAGTTTCACTCTGATTCAACGTTGTCAAGATGATTTAATTTGTATGAAGACATTAAAAGGAGCACGCACGTTCACATTCCTGGTTCTTGAAAAGGAGTTTGGCTGGCTGTTTATCTGTTAACACTAAAGAAGTAAAACAGAGAGAACAGTACACTGGCATCTTATTGTTTTTTAATTTATTTACTGCAGTTTCCAATTTTTTGGTAATCTGTAAAGTCAAGTATTCATTCTGCTGTTCTCCAATTGAGGGCAGGTCTATAGATTTTAGGAATAATTTTATACTCTCTTTAGTTTCCTGTTTTGGTTGTGTGTATAGGGTTTTGTAATATGTCTGGAATGCAGTGTCGATCTCATCTAAGTTATTCCTTATTTGTCCTGATTCAGGGTGAATTATTTTATATATTGAGTGTGATATCTGTTTTTTCTGTATTTTCTTAGCAAGTAATTTTGTGGCTTTCGGACCTATTTCATAATATGTTTGTTTTGGGAACTTATATTTTTTTCTCTGTTTCTTCTTTATAAATATCCAAGATCTGATTTTTAATTTGCTTAACTTTAGTCAACATTTGGGTGTCCTGAGTCTCGGCATGTTGTTTTTCCAGTTCCTTTAGATTCTTTTCCAGATGTTTGAGTTTCTTTTCTTTTCCTTTTTTGAGAGCTGAGGTGAGAGATATTAATTTACCCCTGATAACTGCTTTTAAGGTGTCCCATAATATATTTGGGTTCACTTCCCCATTGTCATTAAGGTCAAGAAAAGTTTTAATTTCCAATTTCACTTGCTGTATTACTGTTTTATTATTAAGCACACTTGTGTCCAGCACACTTGTGTCCAGTCTCCAGATTGTTTTCTTCGGCCTACTATCCAAATGTAGTGTTAAATATATTGGTGAGTGAGCAGAGATATCTCTAGATCCTATATCACAATTCTGAATCCTATGTCTATCATTCTGAGACATAAAAATATAGTCTATTCTTGAGAAGACTGCATGGGGCGAAGAGTAAAAAGTATAATATTTTTTAGATGGATGTAGGTCCCTCCAAACGTCAAGTAAGCCCGTCTCATCCAAACCTCTTAGCAATTTAGACTGCAGGAACATTTTTCTCTTATTATTAGATGTATCCCATGTATTACTTATTACTGTGTTAAAGTCTCCTGCACATATTAGTGTGCCTTGTGATTCTGAAGAAATAAATTAGAGTATTTTTTTCATAATACTTTGATCACTTTGTGGGGGTAAATAAAGACAGATAAGTGTGGTCAATTTGTTTTCAATCTTGCCTTGTACAAGAACATGTCTGCCTTCACTGTCCCTGATCTCCCTAACCAAGTCAAAATTAATATAACTATGTAATAATATAGCTACTCCTCTTTTTCCGGTTTTCATTGAGCTATAAAATGTGTTCTTGTATCCAAATTTTTTTTGAATTTTTCATGTTCAATTTGGGATAAATGCATTTCCTGTAGAAGTATAATTTGGTGGTTTTCCCTTCTCATTTTTGACATTACTCTCCTTCTCTTAACCGGATTATTTAAACCATTCACGTTCCAAGATGTTACTTTAAAGTTACTGTATCCCATTACAACAGTTCAATCTGTATGTGTTGGCAACATAAACACGTGTGTAGTGACAATAACGAATAACAAAACCATTAATAACAAATATAAAATTGACTTCCAACCTCAGGGTCTTACACTGCCATGTCATCTTCACGAACCTATTCCGCTAGTGGAGAATTAATCCTACTTCATGTAGGGGCTCCCTCTCTGCAAAAAAACAAATTATCTTTTCCCTCTTGCGCCAAACAGCCATTTAAACCTCTCCCGGTCATTTGTGCTCCGTCCATATATCGAGGAGCCCGAGAACAAGCAACGAGGTAAAAAACTAAAATAAAAAAGCGGGGAGGAGTGGGGATCGGAAATTGTCAATATATCAAGATTATTATTATCAATACAGAGGGGGGTATACAAATTATGTGTGTGTCTACGTCTTTGGGCATGTTACCGGCTGGGAAGTATTTTAACATTTTTAATACCTCTTTAGCGGTGTGTGAAATTAGTCCATCCTTACCTGATGAATCCTGGTAGTATATTGTTCATACTTATTGGCGTTGGTAATCTTTGACCCTCTCGCGGACCCGACCGGTGCAATTACCGGTCTTTCTGCTCCAGTGAGCGCCTTGTGTGAGTTTCTGGTGCCAGCTGGTGTCGGGCGTCTGCGACAGGTCCAGGGAGTAGCCTCTCCTCCTCATGTCCTCGGCTGCTTCGGTGGCGTTGTTGTAAATGCAGGGGCCGTTTCCCCAGTGGATCCTCATCTTGGCAGGGTATGGTGTCTGGAAGCGTATGCTGTTCTTGCTTTTTCTCATTGCCGCTTTCCTGCTTCTAGTCCCACTCATTCCGGATCATTTTAGTTTTTTAACAGCTGCTCTCTTGCGTTGGTGGGGTCTTTTTTTCTTAATTTGACCAGGACACTTTTCTATCTACATCGTCATCTTGAATCGCTCACTGGAAGTCAACCAAAACCAGGTCCATAGATAGATAATAGATAGATCTATGGTTCATAAGGTAGCAGCAGATCAGAAATGTTTTTTGCCCCTACATTATTCAGTGTTTTATAAACCAACAGTAGGATTTTAAAGTTGATTCTTTGTACGACAGGAAGCCAGTGTGAAGACTTCAGAACTGGAGCGACGTGATCCAGTTTCTTGATCTTTTGTTGTTTGATGCACAAAACAACATTGCTACACAGAAGGTCACGCCCCCACCCTCCTGACAACCAGGTTGTGTGCCTTTCTCCAGCCAGCATGAAGAGCACACTCTTCAAGATCAACGTTCGCAAGGCAGCTGGTCCTGACAACCTACCTGGTCGTGTGCTGAAAGAATGTGCAGAGGAGCTCAAGGATGTCCTGACAGACATCTTTAACACCTCTCTGAGCCAGGCTGTTGTCCCCACGTGCTTCAAAGCCATCACCATCATACCTGTGCCGAAGAAGTCACCCCCATCCTGCTTTAAGGACTGCACTGTCCTCCACCATCATGAAGTGCTTTGAAAGAATGGTCATGCAGCAAATAAAATCCACCCAGCCTCCCTCTCCGGACCCATATCAACTTGAATATCGAGCCAACTGGTCCACCGAGCATGCAGTCTCCTCAGCCCTCACCCACCTGGACACTAGTGACTCCTACGTGAGAATGTTGTTCATAGACTTTAGTTCAGCATTCAACACCATCATCCCTCAGCAGTTAACATGGAACCTGGACTGCCTGGGCCTGAGCTCTTGTCTCTGTAATTGGTTGCTGGACTTTCTCACTGGGACCACAGGCAGTACGGGTTGGCAACAATACATCAGGAACCATCAGACTGAGCACGGGGGCTCCCCAAGGATATGTGCTCAGCCCCCTGCTCTTAACCCTTCTAACTCATGACTGTGCACCACTCCACAGCACCGATCACATCGTAGCTGCAAGTTTGCGGATGAAACATCTGTGGTGGGTGTCATCTGCAACAACGATGAGGCAAACTATAGGAATGAGGTGAACCGACTGGCCATGTGGTGGAGGGATAACAATCTCTCCCTCAACGTGATAAAAACAAAGAAGATTGTTATCAACTTCAGGAGAACCCTCACCCAACACCCCCCTCTGACCATCAGCAGTTCTGTTGTGGAGCGGTCAAGCAGCACCAAATTTCTGCGTGTGCACATCACGAGGACCTCTCCAGGACAAACAACACTGCATCACTGACCAAGAAAGCCCAGCAGCACCTCTACTTGCTCCGCAAATTAAAGAAAGCAGGAGCCCCAGCACCCATCAAGAGCATCCTGATCAGCTTCATCACTGTGTGGTGCAGGAGCTGCACCGCCTCCGGGCGCATAGTGAAAGTAGCTGGTAGGATCATTGGTTCCGCACTGCCCTCCCTCCTGGACATCAACAACACCCGCCTTACCCACAAAGCAGTCAGCATCGTGGGAGAATCAACCCGTCCCTCACAGCCTCTTCAGCCTCCTGCCTTCTGGGAGGAAGTACCGCAGCCTCCGTGCAGCTCCTCCAGACTGAGGAACAGCTTTGCCCATGAGGCTGTCAGGATGCTGAACTATCTCCCTTCTCTCCCCCTTGCCCAATAAAGTCTGAACTTTTGAATTATATACCCGTATTTGCACTACATTGTACTTATATATACTGCAGTTAAGCATCACTGTGGTATGTTTTTATTCTTACATATTTATACTTCTCTTGTTTTAGCTTTTTATTTTACACACCGTGGGACTGTGAGAAACAATATTTTGATCCCTCTGTATGTTTTGTACATATGGTGATTGACATTAAAGATGAAGTTGAAATCTTAGTGAGGGCTCAAGCTGCAGCGTTCTGAATCAGCTGCAGCGGTCTGATAGAATTTTTAGGGATACCTGTAAACACACCATTACAGTAGCCAAGTCTACTAAAGATAAATGCATGGACAAGTTTTTCCAAATCCTGTTGAGACATAAATCCTCTAATTCTTGATATATTCTTCAGGTGATAGTCGGCTGACTTTGTAATTATGTTGATATGGCTGTTCAAATTCCATTTTGAATCCATGACTACACCTAGATTTCTGGCTTGGTTTGTGGTTTTTAACATCAGTGATTTGAAGCTGAGCACTGACTTTCGATTGTTCTTCCTTGGCACCAAAAGTAATTACTTCTGTTTTATCATTGTTTAATTGAAGAAATTTCTGGCACATCCAATTGCTGATTTGTTTAATGCCTTTACCCGACCCTTGTAGGGGATTATAGTACAATGGCAATATAGTTATGTAAATGTGTGTCATCTGCACAATTATATTATCATTTGTTGTTTTCCATAATCTTTGTTAGTGAAAGCATGTAGATGTTGAACAGAATAGGCCCCAGAATTGAACCTTGGGGAACACCATATGTAATTTTTGTCCACTCTAATATGTAATTAGCTATAGACACAAAGTATTTTCAGTCCTTTAAGTAAGATTCAAACCAATTTAGTGCTGTCCCACCCAGTTTTCTAGTCTGTCTAGTAGTATGTCATGGTCAACCATGTCGATTGCAGCACCAGTAATACTAAAAATGAAATTCGGCCACTGTCTGTGTTTAAGTGGATGTCGTCAAAGACCTTAACAAGAGCTGTTCAAAACAGTTATTTACAGAAGTTGTTCAGCTGTTGACAAACAGTTTTTTCAATTATTTTACTTAAAAGTGGGAGGCTTGATATTGGTCCATAATTGAGGTGTCTAAATTGGCCTTCTTTAGGAGTGGTTTAATAACTGCAGTTTTTAGGGCCTTGTGGGAAGACACCTGAAAGAAGGGATGTGTTTACAATGGGCCATGCAGTTGGAAGTTCTTTGAAAAAGGGTATTGGTAGAATATCCAAGCAGGAGGAGGACTTCAGATGTTGTATAATGTCTTCCAGGCTTCTTTGGTTGATCGGATGAAATTGTGCCATGATATTGGAGTAGGTATTATGTAGACACGGGACAACACAAATCCCATGCTTGGTATGGAAGCACTGACTGCTTGTCTAATTTTCTGAATTCTTTCAGTGAAAAAGGAGGCAAATTCTTTGCAGTCCCAGGTGGATTGGAATTCAGCTCCGACTGACACTGGGAGGTTTGTTACCTGTTGACAGTAGCAATTAAGGCACATGCATTGTTATTGTTTTTGGTAATGATGTCAGAGAAGAAGTACTGCTTTGTCTTTCTCAGTTCTAAATTATAAATGCGAGGTCTCTCTTTATAGATGTCACAGTGAACCTGGAGATTTGTTTTTCGACACTCTTTTCTTTATTCTGACCAGCGTAGCATTACTCCAAAGAGGTCTTTGCTTGCCAGACACAACCTTCATTTTAGTGGATGCTGTGGCATCATCAATAACATTTTTAACTTTAGAATTTAAGCCATCTACAAGTTAATTGACTGAGATGTAAGAGAGTGCTGGTGTGGTTCGAACCCCTGAATAAATAGTTCACTGGCGTTTTCAGAGATGTAACACTTTGTCTCTACCTTGGTTTGAACATTTGTGTGCAAAGAGAAAGCACATTCAAAGAAAACAGAAATGATCGGAGAGTGCAACATCAGTCACAGCAGCCTTGAAAATGTTTAGACCTTTGGTGATGATTAGGTCTAGAGTGTGCCCTCTGTTGTGAGTGGGCCTTGTCACATGCTGAGTCAGACCATAGTTATTAAGGACACCACATAGTTCTATAGACCGTATGTCCTGGGGATTATAAACATGGATATTAAAATCGCCAACAATAACCAAAAATCAAGTCAAAATCAACAGAGTATAAAACGGTTCAGCAAAGTCATCAAAGAAGGTTGCACAGTATTTAGGTGGTATGTAAATGTTGAGGAATAAAGCCGGAGAGGAATTCAGAGCCACATATTCAAAATAAGTAAAATGACCATAGGACATCTGCTTGCATTGAAGAGAATCATTAAATAAAATATCAACTCCACCTCCTTTCTTATGCACTCTTATTTTACTCATGAAACTGAAGTTGTGAGGTGTTGATTCAATAAGAACAGCTGGAAAATCACTGCATGGCCTCAGAAACATATCGGAAACCATTGTCTGTAAACAAGGTTAGCTCTATAATAGAAGAGTCCTGGTGCTAAACTGGCCTGCCTGCTTGCCTGCAGTCCAGACCTATCACCTACTGAAAACATTCAGCAAATCATGAAATCAAAAATATGACAAAGGAGAGCCCTAACTGTTGATAGGTTAAAATTCTGTATCAGGCAAGAAAGGGACAGCATTTCTTTTTCAAATCTCCAGCAACTGGTTTCCTCAGATCCCGAGCGTTTACATAGTGTTTAAAAAAAGAGCCAATGCAACAGTGGTAAACATGCTTCCAACCCAACTTTATTGAAACATGTTGCTGGCATCAAATTCAGAATGAGCATATTTCTATATAATAATACATTTTCTCGGTTTCAACATTTAATATGTTGTCTTTGGTCTATTTTCAATTAAATATAGGTACATGATTTTCAAATCATTGCATTCTGTCTTTATTTACATTTAACACAGTGTCCCAACTTTTTTTTTTCTATTCGATTTCCAAAAGAAAAGGTTTGGATTTTGACCTTTAGTTTGTTTTTGTAATTTTTTTTTGTTTTACTTCTATTTTATTTCTTATCTTGTGACAATATAGGGACTGTGAGGAACAACATGTAGTTATTTGGCCAGGACACTGTCACATATAACCATTTGATTTTAGGAGGTTCCACTTAGTATATTTACTACAACTTTCTTTAAAGGCAGAACTTCTCAGTATTGTGAATTTCCCAATAGTGTAAATGTACAGAAATATGTCAGTGTTAAAACTACAAAATTATTGCTACACCCTCAGGTTGTTAAATCAGTCCAATACCCTAACAACATTATTTCTGATAAGATGCACAAACCCATGAGTCATATATTATGATGGTTGTTGATGTCATCTTCAAATGGCTGCATATCTTTCGCAATAAGAGAATATTGTTGATCTGTAGACACATGGGTTTGACGCATTTTCTTTTATTTGACAATACAGGACATCATAGAAGACTGACACATAATCTAAGTCCACAACATGTCGGCAGAATTTGCTCTTCTGACTTCAACACATGTAGCTTAATCACTTACAGTTAACAACAGTAGAACCTAATTGCTGGACACATGAAATGAATGGAAGGGCAAAGGATCAGGCACAGACTTTGCAATAGAAGCTGTTTTTGTTTATCCCCCTGATGCTTTCACTGCTAATAGTCAGGGAAGAGGTCCACTGGAAAACTTGGTAGGTTTATCATGTACATCAAGGCCACTTGGAATAAACTGCCAGGATAACAATAAGGCACTGTCTTTGACACCTGCTCACCTCCACTGATGAGCAGCAATTACAGACAGTGAATGTTTGATAGACATCTGGACAATGCAAACCCTTAAATACATTGTGCTTATGAATGTGACACTGAGTTCATTCAGTCATTATACACAAGCATAGGTTGGTGACACAGCACTTATGTATACTAAAAAATGTATGTGAGTTGTCTCAGGAAACAATTCAGCACACAACAGTTCTAGAGGCCACACAAAAATCTCTATATGACCATATGTTGTGCATTTTCCAGTTCACCAGTTACTTCAAGTTCCAGGTCCATTTCAAAATAATACTATACAGTGCATGTTTGACAGACATCTGGACAATGCAAATACGTCAATACGTTGTATGTTACACCTAGTTCATTCACTCATTATACACAAGCATGAGTTGATGAACAGCATTTATGCATCATGAAAAATGAATGTATTACGTGTTGTCTCAGGAAACAATCCAGCACACAACAGTTCTAGAGGCCACACAAATATCTCTATATGACTATAATGTTGTACATTCCCCAGTTTACCAGTTACTTCAACCTCCAGGTCCTATTTTTACTGTTACACATCCACCGTTCCACAGTAACCAAACTAACATTGTAAATAAAAAGCTCTTCATTTCACAACACAAATCCAGTACCTGAAAACCAAGGCAAAGATCGCTAGAGGTCAACAGTTTTTAGGTAGTCTTTTTTCAAATGCACTATGGCATGCTTGGGAATGTCTGAAATAAGCTGGAAAGTTATGCCACCTAGTGGGTTTATCACAAACTGCTTCATTGACGTATTCTTTTTAAAAGTGTGTGCCTTTGACTCTTGAACTTGATGCCATTGCATTAATAAGTTCATAAAAAATTTGGTTGAAATGCACTTATTGTAAGTCACTTTGGATAAAAGTGTCAGATAAATTAAATGTAATCAAAAGAGATCTTATCAGTCCGTGTCAAATAAAAGGTAGAAGTGTTGTGGGAGATGTTTAAGTCTTAAAAACTTTCAAAATTATAGATTTCAAAACTTTTTCTCAAAATTATTGAGGACTACGTCTTTGTTCTAGCATGACAATGGATTCTGAGGTGATTTTGTGTAATGAAGCCAGAGATTAAAAGGGTCTGGTACTGCATTTCCGGTTATTCATAAGGATACAATCATTCAGACATCCCATCTTTCGCTTGGTCCTTTGATTGAATTTAACAATCACAGTTCTGACATTTTTTTCTTTAACAAACTGTTTGCTGGCTTTACTATAGGCCAGCACGTACATCCCCCTACGTGCCAGCCCACATCGGCCTGATGATCTTACGCCTAATAACAGCTGGAGATAGTTGATGGGCATTGCAGGTGATGTCCCTGCATGCTTATACTATTTATGCCTGATCAGGGACTTCAGTTACTGATCAAATTTCAATAAAGGTGTTTCTTCACATTTACACAGTCCCTAGTCCTATTTCCTTTGGGCTTTAAAGGGTGGCTATAGAATTATAGAGCTTCATAGAACACACATTACTTGGAGTATCACTTTATCAATTGTGAAAGCCTTGTCTGTCCACAGAAACTTGAGATGTAGAAAGTGGTTCAACTAGTTCTGTGTAAATGAGAAAAAGTACAAAACAACTAAAAGGCAGTCTCGTGATGTCTTGCTTGTATATAGTGAGGTAAACCAATATGTCACCCATTATTTAACTGATTCAAATCCCAGTTTAGCTTTGGCAACAAAAATGATTGAGATTAAAAAAGCAATAATTCTATTTGTAGCATGTTTTGATGCAGACATTTTACATAACAAGTACAACGTAAGCTGGTGGCCAAGCAAATGAATCAAGTCAAAGCAGCTGCGCTTCATTGATACAGCATCAATTTCACTTTCTTGCTGGCAGTTACTGTCATATTTGTAGCAAGCACATTTAAAAACACAATGATGCTTCTTAAAAAGGGACATGATAGAACAATGTTGTAGGTAGACCATTCTTGGCTTGTAAATTACTAATAGGCAATAGTTTATACTGTATTCAACCCAAATCAGGCTAACATCCTTAACCTCTTGAAAATTTGCCACAGCAGCGGCTCACACAACATTCATCCATTGCACTGAAAATGAATGATCAAATAAGACAGCTACACTTTAATAAAAGTTACAGAAAAGCTTGTCTAATAAATTATGATTGATGGAAAAGTTCTTTGATTTTTTTTTTTTAGAGCGTATTCAGTACCATACTGCACTTAGTAATTCACTACAATGCAGAATCAAAGGGTCCCTGGGATGGTTCCTTAGGATCTACATGACCCCTGACAGTGGCCAGGGTTCCCAGCAAAGGCAGTGGCAGGGGGGCATTGGCAGGTCACTGTGCAGATGGTGTCTGGATTTGGCAGTCACCATCATTCACTTGGTCCCCATTCCTGTATTTCAGTTCGTCTTTTGTGGTTCAATGTGAAATGTGGGCCAGACTCCACACAGAAACTGAAGTTAGGATATGGCAATAGGTTATGGCTTAGATGTCAAATATATGTAATCACGATGAATAAATGAATGATATTAAATAAAAGTGATAATATAGACAAAGAGATAGACATACCTTTACTTTTGGTCTGTACCTGAGGTAGGTTGACCTAATCTGCAAGCTAAAATAAAATGAGCATTTTATTATAATGTACGTAAACTGTACTTATCATAATTGTTGTAATGTAAATGGCAGAAATAAGAAGTTACCTGAGAAGTATGTGCAGGTAGGATCCCAGACCTGTAAAGATGTGCCACCAGGCGTGGAACTGTGTTACAACTCCAACACCAAGGGGCAGTGTTTGTCTACTGGCTCTGAAATGTAAGGAAAATGTTGACTAAACATCTTGCATTTTTGACTTTTGGAGGACTATATACAGCTGGATCACTTGAACTAAGGCAAAGTATAATCTTTAAATACGCTTCTCTGCTAAAGTTTATTATTGCATCTGCTGTTTTAGGCTATCTTGACTGCTAAAGCTTGTATGTTTTTTGGTAGCTGGAATTGTTTGTGATTGGATTCTTGTTTTCACTCAAGTAACTGTGAGTCATACAGAACAAGTTCAGAGTTAAACTGCTGGTCTTTTATTTCCAATTCTATTAAAGACTAAGTTGTATTTGACTTTCTACCGTTCGAGGTAAAAAGACTTGTCCGGGACAAGTTGGGACAAAATCTAGAGACTGTCTGAAAGTTTTCTTTGTTTAGTAATCAGTGGTGAGTTCCTATTGCCGCCCATTTGTAACACCTGGTGACGGGAGGCCTAACGAGCAGGGGGTGTGGTCTGACCAGCTGTAGTCAACCCTGTTGTAAAACCAGGAAGTGTTTGAAGCGTCAGCGAGGGCTCGTCGTAGGAAGACTCGGAGGATAAAGACAAAGGAGTCTTTCGTTGGAGTCTCCGGGGGACGCTGAGTATAACTACTGCCATCTGAGTATGTGTGTACTTTCCGTACCTGTGCGTATATCTACTCGTAGATACTATAGGACTCACACTCGTTCACACCAACACCGTAACCTTTCCTGTTATCTATCCCACCCGTTCCACTCATACCCAACACCTCGTCACAGGACGACTCTGGAACTACCAGTCAGCTACCCGCAAGACAGACTTCATCTCTGGCTTTGCTATCCAGCAATCACTTGACTTCCTTGCTCTCACTGAGACCTGGATCACACCGGACAACACGTCCACCCCTGCTGCTCTCTCCTCTGCCCTCTCCTTCAGCCACACACCCAGACCCACTGGTAGGAGTGGTGGTACAGGTTTACTCATCTCCCCCAAATGGAGCTTTTCTCTTTACCCACTTCCACTTCCTACCCCACTGTCTTTTGAGTTTCATGCTGTGACAGTTTCTCATCTGGTACAATTAAACATTGTTGTTCTCTACCGTCCTCCAGGTCCTTTGGGAGATTTCTTGGATGAATTAGACATCCTCCTGTCAAACTTCCCAGAAAATGGCCCTCCACTTGTCCTTCTGGGTGACTTTAATATCCAGACTGAGAAGTCATCTGATCTTTTGCTTTTACTGTCTTCCTTTGCTCTCTCACTCAGTCCTTCCCCTCCTACTCACAAAGCCGGTAACCACCTGGACTATATTTTCACCAGAAACTGCTCCACATCTAACCTCACTGTAACTCCACTTCATGTCTCTGACCACTTCTTTATCTCTTACTCTCTCCCTCCCTCAAACTGACAACCCTCCCACATCAACTGACTCTGTACCTGTCCATCGCAACATTCGCTCCCTCTCCCTCCTCTCTGGCCTCTTCTGTTTTATCTGCCCTCCCTTCAACTGACTCTTTCTCACTCATGCACCCTAACTCGGCCACAGACACTCTCCTTTCTACTCTGTCTTCCTCTCTTGATTCCCTCTGTCCTCTTACATTACGACAGGCCCGCAAGTCCTCCCCAGCTCCGTGGTTGTCTAACCCGGTGCATGCTGAGAGAGCCACTATGAGAGCAGCAGAAAGGAAATGGAGAAAATCTAACCACCCTGACGACCTGCTCACCTATCAATCCCTCATCTCCTCTTTCTCTGCCTCTATCTCTGCAGCCAAAAGCTCCTTCTACCGAACCAGAATTCAATCCACATTTTACAATCCCAAAAAGCTATTCTCCATCTTTTCCAACCTCCTTGACCCCCCCCTCCTCCTTCCACCCTTCTACCAAGCCACTTTGTCAACTACTTTACTAAAAAGATTGATGACATACGCTCCTCATTTTCAAACCCAGCTTCTGTAACTACATTTCCACCATCTTCATATTCATCCCCTGCGCTTTCCTCTTTCACCCCGTCTCCCAATCAAGTTCTTACCTTGGTAACCTCTGCCCGCCCAACCACCTGCCCTCTTGACCCCATCCCATCTCACATTCTCCAGTCTATTGCTCCTGACCTTCTTCCTTTTCTCACCCATCTTATTAACACTTCCCTGTCAACTGGCTGTTTCCCAAACTCTCTGAAGGAGGCGAGAGTGAACCCTCTCCTGAAGAAACCCATCCTCAACCCAGCTGAAGTAAACAACTACAGGCCCATATCTCTTCTTCCCTTTCTTTCCAAAACTCTCGAACGAGCTATCTTCAATCAACTCTCCTCCTATCTTCACCATAATAACCTTCTTGACCACCAGTCTGGTTTCAAGGCAGGCCACTCAACAGAGACGGCCCTCCTTGCTGTCTCTGAGCAACTTCACACTGCTAGAGCAGCCTCTCTCTCCTCTGTCCTGATCCTTCTTGACCTTTCTGCTGCATTTGACACAGTGAACCACTAGATCCTTATTTCCTCCCTTCAGGACCTCGGTGTCTCAGGCTCTGCTCTCTCCCTGTTCTCATCCTACCTCAACGACCGCACCTACCGGGTAACTTGGAGAGGATTGGTGTCTGAACCTTGTCCTCTCACTACTGGGGTCCATCCTCTTCTCTCTGTACACCAACTCTCTCAGCTCGGTCATTCACTCGCATGGCTTTTCCTACCACAGCTATGCTGATGACACCCAACTGATCCTCTCTTTTCCCCGATCTGAAACACAGGTAGCCGCACGAATCGCTGCCTGTCTGACTGACATCTCTCAGTGGATGTCCTCACACCACCTGAAAATCAACCTCGACAAGACCGAACTGCGCTTCCTTCCAGGGAAAGACTCTCCCTGACTACTACCTTGGACAACTCTGCGTTATCCCTGACCCTGACTGCTAGGAACCTCGGCGTGACACTCAACAGTCAACTCTCTCTTACTGCCAACATCACTGCACAACATCAGGAGAATACGTCCTCTTCGCCTCAGAAGGCGGCACAGGTTCTGGTCCAGGCTCTGGTCCAAGTTCTGGTCCAGGCTCTGGTCATCTCACGCCTAGACTACTGTAACTCCCCCCTGGCAGGTCTACCTGTTAGTGCCATCCGACCTCTGCAGCTCATCCAGAAGGCAGCAGCTCGACTGGTCTTCAACCTCCCAAAATTTACTCACACTACTCCGCTCCTCTGCTCCCTTCACTGGTTACCAGTAGCTGCCCGCATCCGTTTCCAAACATTGGTACTTGCGTGCCGTGCTGCGAACAGATCGGGTCCAGTCTATGTCCAGGACATGGTCCAACCCTACATCCCAGCCCGCTCCCTCCACTCTGCTTCTACCAATCGGCTTGTTGCTCCCTCACTGTGAGCTAAACACTCTACAAAATCACGACTGTTTGCTGTCCTGACTCCTAAATGGTGAAATGAGCTCCCCACCGACATCAGGACAGCGGAAACTCTGTACATCTTCCGCCGCAAACTAAAAACACACCTCCTCCGACTTTACCTTGAATAGTTGAACTTTAGTAGCGCTTAAAATGGCACTTACTGATAGCACTTTGTAGTTTGGCTTTCTTGAAGAAATTGTATTTTCTTGATTCTTGTTGTTCTGGGTTTTGTACCCTCGTGGTTGAAATGCACTTATTGTAAGTCGCTTTGGATAAAAGCGTCAGCTAAATGAAATGTAATGTAATGTAATCTTCAGTTATTAAACAATTTTTTTTTTTATCTCCTAAAATACTAGTTTTCACAAGAGGATGGTAATATATTGTCTACAGCAGGGGTCTCCAACCTTTTGTCCTCTGACAGCTACTTTGACAAAATCGAAGTGTACGAGAGCTACTCATGTTTAGTAACATGCCTACTGCAGTGCACGCGACTAGTATGTGGCCAAACTGTTTTGAACAGTGTCAAATAAAGAGTTCTAATATAAGATTTAACTGCGAAAATTCAGTGTTTCCCCCTGCCCCTCCCAAAAAAACACTTGTCTTGGTCAAAACCTAGTATATGGCTGAACCCTGCAAGAAACTGGAGGGCTGTTAATATGAAAAGTTGCGGCATTCAGCCGATTAGCGGTGTAACATTGATTTCTCACTTACTCAGTGACAGACACTCACTTTATTGCTCTAGCCCCACTGTTGCGGTCCAGACAAAATTATTGTATTTAAGTTATTGACATAATTTATGAGCACCCATTTCTTTTCAGCTCAGTATGAGAGTCTCTGCTGTGTTTTGCAGGCGTTGACGGTCACGTTGGTTTCAGCCCTCTGATTTCTGTGTGTTTCACAAGGGGTGGAGCTCAACCCAGCCTGTCCCCCCCTCCGCTACACTTACACAGTGTAGAACATACACAGGGGAGGGAGAGTGAGGGGAGATTGTTCACTTGTTGATCGATCGCATTGTCATTCTCAGACAGGTTTAAAAAAATGTATAAATAAAAAATACTGAAATGGATTGCCAAATATACTTGGGAGGCCCACCCAAGTAAGTCTATGAAACACGACATATTGTTCGAACCTTCAGCAAGCTACTCAGAAGCGGCAGCATGTTGGAGACCTTGGTCTAAAGCTTCATTACTTTATATTTTTTTATTAGAGAAACTGTTTGAAACTACATTGGTTTTATCACAGTTGATGATGATTTCCAGGTACTGATTTTACTTCGAGTTTGTCTGACCAGAGATGAAAAACATAACATTAACATACATTTTTTACATCATCATTTTCCACAATCAAGTTGTTAAAAGGAAGAAATTTCATTTTGTTTTTAGAAATCCACAATTAAGGACATTGATGCATAACAAAACCCTTCGTACTAACTTCAACCACTCACCTTAATGAGTCACAAAATATATTGTCAATGTTCCACAGAAGGAAGCCTAACATAAAGATACCTAAGGAGGTGTAACACAGCGGCCTGAGAAATGGGTACACCCTGAAATCAGAAAACAAAATCAACAAACGAACCACCATCAGAATATCGTTACTATTGTCCAATAATTAAAATTAGCTTATTTTACATGGTAATCTTTAATGGTCCTCTCGGTTAACTTACCATGTTACAATGAAGATAGATCGCATCACTAGGCAAGCTACTAGAGCACCATACATGACCTGCAAAAAAGAGGCAGGTATTTGGGTTTGAAACACTGCAAAACTTGCGGGTAGAGGCAGACCAAATTGTGAGCTATTTAAACATTTTTCAACAGGTCACCAGACCTCAAATGATGTCTTTAAATTGCTCAACTGGACCTGAGCAATACAATGAGAGTAATGCTAACATAGCATGCTCGCACTGCCTGTTTCCATGTTGTTAGCTGTCATAGAAATTTGGCTTTCTTGTGTGTAGCAAGCATTACAGCGAATCACCTGTATTTCCAACGTGCTCCTCTCACGTTTTAGTTTTTTCACCTTTTAGTAATCCGATTCCTGTTGTATACCACCTTTGTGTTTGCCTGCCTTGCCCTGATTGTGCTCATCTGCTTTTAATAGTCTTCCCGCCCTTATGTGTCTGCTGCATTCAAATGGAACTCGTGAGCTCGTGGTTACAACATTGGAAGTCGTGTCTACCATATGCTGGGTGTACAAATGGTTGAATTGTAAAAACGGCGTTGCTGGGCAACAGCAAAGTGGACGGCATAAAGAGGCCGGTATAAAGAGGTCCCACAACAACACAACAATTGAGCAAACTAACAGGCAGGTAACATAGTGCAGGAAATGCAAAGGCTCAGAGGGAAAAGTTTAAGCTATGTGGAAAATCAACATTTTCTAAAGTTGGCTATTATCTTAGTTATGAAGAGAAATTCTACATGACTAAAATTACAATTTACTAGATTAACCTCCAACGGAAAAATGTATTTCCATCAGCCAACACCTCATAACTCATGAACTCTGGGATTATCACACATTTTGTGTTCCGCTGTCGTGAATAAACAAACAGGGGACCGTTCCGATGGACTCTTGTGTACACAGTAAATACGTACTGCAGCCATATTCCCTTCTGTTCATAGCTACTCTGTGTGTACGTTTTACTGTTTTTTGTAAACTAAGCTTTAGCACCATCGGTGCTCAGGCCCTAATAATAATTCCTTGGATAAAAATAGGGCTTTCGCACCATCGGTGCTCGGCCCCTAGTTTTATACACACGTCCTGTTAGAAGATGCTGCACTTTGTTTTTGTGCAGACAGTAGGCCTATGTGTTGAATTAATATTATTTACCTTCACAGCAGAGGTTAGCCTTTGAATTCTATTTTGAAATCCCCTCCAACCAATTGAGGAAGATAGCGGCCTACCTCTGAGCCAGGTTCTGTCAGAAGTTTCTTCCTGTTAAAAGGGAGTTTTTCCTTTCCACTCTGGGAGGTTTTTTTTCCTTTTAAAGCTGTCACTCTAATGTGAATTGTTGGGTTTCTTTCTATAATGTTGTTACTATGTAAAATATTTCTGTGATGTGCAGAATGCTTATTATCATAGAAAGTGATTTTATAATACTCTTTATCAGATAAAAATGAAATTTCTTATCCTTGATTTGCAATTTTGGTAATCATGCAATTTTATTACAAAAAACTGACTGGAACTCTACAAATTATATCACAGATTTAGAGAAAAACAGTCGTGCTGCAAAATCAAGCATTTTTGATCTGGAGGGATGCATAGGGGTTTAGTATTCTTTTTTTTTATGATACACCTCAATGAACACTCAATATACCTGCTTTGAAAGGTTACTTTATGTTCAACCACCAGCATGCACCAAATGGAGTGTACATGTGTTGGCAAACCCCAAACATTACCTTAGCACACTGAGTCCTCATAGCAAACAATTAGCAATATAAGCCAGGTGAACATGATGCATAGCATTCCCTTACCTGGTGAAACACTGGCTCCTTCCACTCTAAGTATACCTACATGACATCAATAGAGAAACTAGTCAAGGGTATATGATGGATGTTATGCTTCATTTAAAGTATGGCTCAAAGGAAATGGTCAGGACTGTCAAAGTGAATGTTGATACTCACCACAGTGACTGAGATGCTGAAGATTAATAATAATGCAATAGGAAAAAAACCAATGCTGTCCTTTTGCTTGAAGCACTCATATCTGTAATAAAGAAAGTGTACGAAAAACACGAGTCCAGTTAATCAACAGTTTCTTAACATACAGTAATACAGTCTAAAATAGATGACATGCTGCACTTTTGTGAACTGGACCCAGTTATCAGTGAGGAATTCTCAAGTTCATGTAAAAGCCACAGTGACTCAGCTTTTTGCCAGTGATCGTCTGTATTGAGTGCTTTAACAACAATAAATCCAAAAGGATGACAGACTTACAGACAGTATAGAAAGACACATGTACTGTAAATCATCGGCAACTCGTCCAGCAACTGCAGATGACAAAATAGAAAAAACACAGTTAAATCACAAGTTCAAAAGACCTAACCTCACCTGACATCCTCACATCCAAGTGCCCCTAATGCCAAATCCTGGGTGTGTAGATTACATGGATACTCCCAGGAAGCTATATAACCCCACCCCTTAGCCCACCTGCATCTCATATAGCAGCGTCATGTGGAAGCACCAGGAACCAACACCGACAGCTAGGTGAAAAAGAGTCAAGAACAGAGTAAAGACATTATAACATATGCACTAAGAATGGCATCAGCAGAACATATTAAGACTGCAAAAGCTGTTTTCAATAACTGTTAGATGTATGAGCCTGCTTCAGTGCTAATGGAGAGGCAACACACTAACCTGCGAGTCCAAGGAATGAGCAGATATAACGAAACTCAAGGCCGTCACGAAATGTCTGGATGGCCCCATAAATGGGAGGAAGAATCATAATCAGGTTACTAACAGTGTTCCCTGTTCAAAAAGACAAAACAAAAAGAAATCATAGCAACACAACAGGACCTTTAAGATATCTTAACATCTTTGAATGGCTGTTTGTTGAGGTGACATCACGACAGTGAGTGTTCAGTGACCCAGCCTTGTTTACAGGTTGTGATCATTGTAACAACTACATGAGTGGCATCTTATTGCCACGATTGCAGTGGTAAAATAAGGGTAGGTAAACCAATATGATTACACATCATTGTTTGGAATGAAACAAGACTATGACTTTATTGATTTGTCTAAATCTGACAGAGAAGTCAACAGAGGAATGGAACATTTGCATTTTGTTTCTCAGCTGATCAGAACTGAAATTTTCTGACCATTTTACTCATGTAAACACACCTTAAACAGCATGAGAAGACAAGTCAATATCAGTGTTTTCCCCAGTTGTAGCAGCAGGTTTTGTGCATACATTGTATCTGTATTGAGGCCTACGCACATACTGTAAATTACGTGTGCACAGTAATGAGATGGGAAAAGACTGTCTTGCCACAGCATATATTCCGAAGGATTTTGGGAAATAACTTTTGTCAAACATAATAAAAGTAAAATAAAAACAACAACTATTGATATTTGACAAAACAGATATTAACACAACCACTCAAAATTCAAATTTGATTTGACTTACAACCTATTAGTTTTCTGTTTGACCCATATCACCCTTACATCTTCATGCTTAACTGAACTTTTTTCTAAGGATTGATTTACATCACTTCACACATCAATAGTCTCCTGTTAATTATACAACAACCGTTTAGAAATATGGGCTTTTTGTTCATTTTGAGGATTTTGGGGGGGGGGAATATTAAATACCTTAATTTAATTTTAGTGTCACACAATGCATATCAATGGTTTCCTGTTGGCTATAATAACAACTCTTCGATTGAAAAATAAAAGTGCTGTTGCATAATTTTGAGGAATTTTAATTGGAAAAAAAAGAGGAAATTATTGATATTTTGACACTACACTAAAACAGATTTAAGAAATTTTGTAATTTATCAATTAAAAAATCCCCTAAATTATGCAAAGTCTTATTTTTACAAACTAAGTCTGCCTGGAGGACAGGTAGCTTTGATAATAATTAGTTTGTAGCCTACATCCGTGCAGTATGAATGAGACGTTTGTGTTTCAACGTTTAATTAAGGAGTTATTGATCCAAGAAATTCAAATGTGCCAATATATTTTCCAGTTTTTCCAAAGTTGTGTTTTCTTGTCCTCCTATCGAAGTGTGTTTGCTGTAACGTTACTGAGTGACACTCACTAAGTTATAGAACTGTTTTCCTTCAGCAAATAAACATGAAAACGTGAACACATCTGATGTGTCATTGTGGACATCTACCCTCTTGTTGTTTTTACAATCGTTGTGCTCTCAATAGTGGCTCAGCACAAACTTTATATGGTTGAATAACACGTCTGTGAATTGACCTGGATATGAAGCATCCTTAAAGCAGAAAAAGAAAGAAAAAATTCTAAAGAGATGAGACAGAGGGCAGTGTTCAGCGACCGACAGACCTCTGGCTTTCCCTGTTAGTTTTATTATTCAATATAGATTCTATTTTATTGTGTTTTTTTACTGATATCAACCTACAGCAGTGATTGGCTGAAGCACCTTGTACTGTTGTACTTACGTAACAGTAAGCCAATTTATCGCTTCAAATTTGATCCCCAGTCCGTTCTGAAATTATATGGCTACAACTTACATAATCATGAGAGAACATCTAAGAATACATTAATTAAATGAAATAAACACATGTAATTAAAAACTCGTGTTTCAACCTTGTGTTTATTATCTCCATCGCTGTCAGTCAGCGCAGGCAGGTCTCTGTGTTTGAATGTGTGCTGCCACTCGCTCAGAGGATGATTTTTCACATAGATGAGCTCCACCCAAACTAAGGATGAGCAATTACACCATTATCTGTATCTGTATTTATTAAACCAACTAAATTGTCTCTATCCATATCTGTGCTCGGAGGGGGCGGGGCTTGATCCGGAAGTGGGTGGGACGTTTTTCATTTAATTGATATAAGTTGATCAAATATTGCTAAATTTATTATTTATTAGAAAACTATTTACGGAACAGCCACTGAATTGAGTTTCAGAGCAATGTCACAAAACTAATAGAACTCTGCCAATTTCTTTTTTAATAAAAGTTACTATATTTATTATTGTTGAGCTAAAGTGAAAAAAAGTCATGCTAGTCATATAACAATTAAAATGAAAATAATAATGTATTTTACTTTGTATTTTGTTCAGCAAATAATGTGTGAATCTGTCTGTGTTTACATGTTTACATTTATTCACATAGAGGAGCTCCACACAAACTAGGTAAAAAAGTTTCTTTTATGTGAACATTTCCACGATACTCAACACACACATTTTGTATCACATCTTAAATTCAACAGCATGTGCAGGCTTTTTTCTGTATGCATTTATATACATTTTTAATTGAAGGGGGGGTATTTTTTGTATCTACAATTACCCAATTACACAAGCATGCACTGTAGTAACATGGAAGAATGCAAATATAGCTGAGTAAGTCAGTGAGTAAGACCAATTTCATCTGTGGGAAACGAGTCGGAGGCAGCACAAACCTATAGCCAGTCTGTTACCTGCATGACTAGGTAATGACATGGCATGACTGGCTAGCCCCTAATAATGACCAAGCTTAAAAGTGAAGGTAGTGAAAACCCTGAAAATAGCCGAGGGTTCATAGGGTCAAAAGAACGTATTGGGTGGAACTCAGCTGCGTGAATAAATGTTCCTAAACATGAGTAGTTTTTGGACACAGCTCTTGGATTTTGTCAAAGTAGCTCTCATAGGAAAAAAGGTTTAAGACCTGTGAACATGACACTTTCCCCTTTATCAGCAGGTGTCTGATAAAAGCCAAGGCGTTTCCACAAGTCCTTGGAGTAATCATTAAAAAATATGTGGACTTTGGTTACTGATAATAAACGCACACATACCAACACTACTACAGCATTGTGTATGTTTTGTTTAGAAATTTCAGTGACAATTGCAAACATCCGAATGCGATGTCCCCTTGTGTGTAAGAGACTCTTTACGTCCTCCCTTTGTGTCTGCTTACACCAGGTGCTGAGACATTTCACAAAAGCACACACAAAACATTGTGGAGCTGCTGCTTTGCTGCAGGAACTACGCAACATTCCAGCCATTATTATTATTATTATTACTATTAATAGTTTAAATATCATACAAATTACTATCCAGATGGATAGCTTGGTCAGTCACATTTGTGCAAACAAAATAATATTCAGTATTAAGGCCAGTGCCGAAGTCTAGAAATGAAATCCAAGAATACAGCAGGGTTACAGTAGGCCATTTCAGAACAATAAAATTAAGTGTATAACATTACAAAGAAAGATGAAAACTAAACTCTGACCCAATCTGCTTGAATTCCCTTTGGACTAACCTTAGATATGTGTGATAGCCCAAGTCTTTGCCATGTCATTTTGTGCTTCGGGTCCTGCTGACACAGACGCATTCAGAACAGTCCGACACAAACAAAGTTTAAATCTAACAAAATGGTTCCTGAGAGACCATTATTTCTATCATTACACAAAGCAATGAAGCACCCTGAAAGGAAGAAGTCACTCATACCTAAAATCGGAGTGGATCATGTGAAGGACTAACACAAACTTGTTACAAGGAGGAGCACATCTCTGAGCCAACTTGAAATTAAAATGGGTTTCACGTCGGCTTTGGATTAATGTAAAACTGTGTTGTGTGTCTATCTCGCTGCAAACGAAAGTATGCAAATCAGCTCGAGACAGAACAGGTTGACTGTATCTCAGCAGCAAACAGCGTGATCTTATTCCTGATTAATTTATGGCTACAGGAGGTCAAATTAAGTTTATACAGAACAATTATTATTTGCTGAGCTGAACCACGATACTGAAATCCACAACAGTATTCTCACAGCCGCTGATCCTACCTCATGTTTACGTTATTGAGGAGCGACAGAGCGTACACAGTGACCCCCCCCCCCTTCCCCTCCCGGTCTCCCCCTCTTCTTCCAAACCTTCCTTTAAATGAAACCTAAATTCCACAGGTTTTAAAGAAAAAAATACGGGTCCATTTAACTCACAAAATTCCGCGATGTAAAAAGATACGACATAATTTTCTTCACACCAGTCGAGCGTTGAAGTCGGCCGCCCCCAGTATCCTTGCCTGTTTGTCGAGGGAGCCATGATGGAAGAGGAGGAGACTGTGCGAGTGCTAACGGATTTGTAGTCCCATTACAGAACGAGCGCTCCGTGATCCCTGTTCCGGCATGATGTAGTTACACTAAACACCACGTGCTACAGCTATTATAGCTGCAAGCAGCAATTTAAGGGAATAAAGCCTTTTTGCGTTCCGAAGAAGGAATTAGTTAATACAAAAACTAAAAACGGAAGCAGCAATGAACTGTTTGGAATTTAAATGTATACCAAGTTTGTTTGTTTGGTTTTTTTTACGTTTTTGACCGGTAATTATAGCCTGCTGTATCCAAGAAATCTCTGTGGTCTGCATATGGTACACCCTGAAACTGCCGGGAAAAAAAAACATTTGGGTAGTTTTTAACCCAACTGATGGATAAATATTGAACCAACACAACAGATTGCTCATTTTCCCCAGCATGACGGGTTGAATGTTGAATCCAAATGCTGGATTATTTTAACTACAATGCTGGGTTAATTTTACCACATAAATTGGTTGAATTCCAAAAGTTTGTTCAATTTAACTGGAATGTAGGATCCGTTCAACCGAATAAACCGTTTTTTATTTTCATGTCTTGTTTCAAAATCTGTTAAAAAAAATGAAGTTCAATAGAATACACATATACAAACAAAGTTTATAAATACTGTTGCAGTTTCAGAAAATATGTATTACTAAACATTTTAACAATGGAATTAACAGCAACATCCTAATTGCAACATTGTTATGTGTAGTGCAGGATTTGGACCCAAAGGCAGGACATGGAAACTGTATATATATATATATATATATATATATATATATATATATATATATATAAATGTAGATAGATAGATAGATAGATAGATAGATAGATAGATAGATAGATAGATAGACGTAAATATATACATCTAAATAGAAATATCTATATATATTGAGATATGTATAAACTGCAGATATCTATATACGCTGAGATAACGCTGTTTTTGAAACAGTGTGTTTCCTGTGAAATTGGCCACACAAAGTGACTTGAAACCACTTTGCCCATGTAGTGTATCCCATTTGCCAAAGTTTTGAGTATGAAACTTGTTTGTAAACACTTATTTTAAGCCGTGACTTAGTTTTACATTAGGCTGAGAAAGTGAGACTTGAAATGCTGGTTTCTGTGAAATTGCAGACACAAAGTGACTTGAAGCCACTTTGGCCATGTAGTTGATCCCATTTGCCATAGTACTGATGAAGAAATTTGTTCGTAAACACTTAGTTTAAGCCGTGGCACTGTAATGCAGTTTTCTGTGTAATTGCAGACACAAAGTGACTTGAAACCACTTTGTCCATGTAGTGTATCCCATTTTGCCATAGTTGTGAGTATTAAACGTGTTTGTAAACACTTAGTTTAAGCCGTGGTGCTGTGATGCAGTTTTACATTAGGCTGAGAAAGTGAGACTTAAAATGCTGTTTTCTGTGTAATTGCAGATACAAAGTGAAGCCACATTGGCCATGTAGTGTATCCCATTTGCTGATGAAGAAATTTGTTCGTAAATACTTAGTTTAAGCCGTGGCACTGTAACGCAGTTTTATGCTGTTTTTGAGCTTCTCTCGCTGTGATAAGGCTGTTTTTGAAACATTGTGTTTCCTGTGAAATTGTCCACACAAAGTGACTTGAAGCCACTTTGTCCATGTATTTTATCCCATTTGCCATAGTACTGCTGAAAAAATGTGTTCGTAAACAATTAGTTTAAGCCGTGGCACTGTAATGTAGTTTTATGCTGTTTTTGAGCTTCTCTCGCTGAGATAAGGCTGTTTTTGAAACATTGTGTTTCCTGTGAAATTGTCCACACAAAGTGACTTGAAACCACTTTGTCCATGTTGTTTATCCCATTTGCCATAGTAGTGATGAAGAAATTTGTTCGTAAACACTTAGTTTAAGCCGTAAAGCAGTTTTATGCTGTTTTTGAGCTTCTCTCGCTGAGATAAGGCTGTTTTTGAAACATTGTGTTTCCTGTCAAATTGTCCACACAAAGTGACTTGAAACCACTTTGTCCATGTTGTTTATCCCATTTGACATAGTAGTGATGAAGAAATTTATTCGTAAACACTTAGTTTAAGCCGAAAAGCAGTTTTATGCTGTTTTTGAGCTTCTCTCGCTGAGATAAGGCTGTTTTTGAAACATTGTGTTTCCTGTGAAATTGTCCACACAAAGTGACTTGAAACCACTTTGCACATGTAGTGTATCCCATTTGCCAAAGTTCTGAGTATGAAACTTGTTTGTAAACACTTAGTTTAAGCCGTGGCGCTGTGATGCAGTTTTACATTAGGATGAGAAAGTGAGTCTTGAAATGCTGTTTTCTGTGTAATTGCAGACACAAAGTGAAGCCACATTGGCCATGTAGTGTATCCCATTTGCTGATGAAGAAATTTGTTCGTAAACACTTAGTTTAAGCCGTGGCACTGTAAAGCAGTTTTATGCTGTTTTTGAGCTTCTCTCGCTGAGATAAGGCTGTTTTTGAAACATTGTGTTTCCTGTGAAATTGTCCACACAAAGTGACTTGAAACCACTTTGTCCATGTTGTTTATCCCATTTGACATAGTAGTGATGAAGAAATTTATTCGTAAACACTTAGTTTAAGCCGAAAAGCAGTTTTATGCTGTTTTTGAGCTTCTCTCGCTGAGATAAGGCTGTTTTTGAAACATTGTGTTTCCTGTGAAATTGTCCACACAAAGTGACTTGAAACCACTTTGCACATGTAGTGTATCCCATTTGCCAAAGTTCTGAGTATGAAACTTGTTTGTAAACACTTAGTTTAAGCCGTGGCGCTGTGATGCAGTTTTACATTAGGATGAGAAAGTGAGTCTTGAAATGCTGTTTTCTGTGTAATTGCAGACACAAAGTGAAGCCACATTGGCCATGTAGTGTATCCCATTTGCTGATGAAGAAATTTGTTCGTAAACACTTAGTTTAAGCCGTGGCACTGTAAAGCAGTTTTATGCTGTTTTTGAGCTTCTCTCGCTGAGATAAGGCTGTTTTTGAAACATTGTGTTTCCTGTCAAATTGTCCACACAAAGTGACTTGAAACCACTTTGTCCATGTTGTTTATCCCATTTGACATAGTAGTGATGAAGAAATTTGTTCGTAAACACTTAGTTTAAGCTGTAAAGCAGTTTTATGCTGTTTTTGAGCTTCTCTCGCTGAGATAAGGCTGTTTTTGAAACATTGTGTTTCCTGTGAAATTGTCCACACAAAGTGACTTGAAACCACTTTGCACATGTAGTGTATCCCATTTGCCAAAGTTCTGAGTATGAAACTTGTTTGTAAACACTTAGTTTAAGCCGTGGCGCTGTGATGCAGTTTTACATTAGGATGAGAAAGTGAGTCTTGAAATGCTGTTTTCTGTGTAATTGCAGACACAAAGTGAAGCCACATTGGCCATGTAGTGTATCCCATTTGCTGATGAAGAAATTTGTTCGTAAACACTTAGTTTAAGCCTTGGCACTGTAAAGCAGTTTTATGCTGTTTTTGAGCTTCTCTCGCTGAGATAAGGCTGTTTTTGAAACATTGTGTTTCCTGTGAAATTGTCCACACAAAGTGACTTGAAACCACTTTGTCCATGTTGTTTATCCCATTTGCCATAGTAGTGATGAAGAAATTTGTTCGTAAACACTTAGTTTAAGCTGTAAAGCAGTTTTATGCTGTTTTTGAGCTTCTCTCGCTGAGATAAGGCTGTTTTTGAAACATTGTGTTTCCTGTGAAATTGTCCACACAAAGTGACTTGAAACCACTTTGTCCATGTTGTTTATCCCATTTGCCATAGTAGTGATGAAGAAATTTGTTCGTAAACACTTAGTTTAAGCTGTAAAAGCAGTTTTACGCTGTTTTTGAGCTTCTCTCGCTGAGATAAGGCTGTTTTTGAAACATTGTGTTTCCTGTGAAATTGTCCACACAAAGTGACTTGAAAACCACTTTGTCCATGTTGTTTATCCCATTTGCCATAGTAGTGATGAAGAAATTTGTTCGTAAACACTTAGTTTAAGCCGTAAAGCAGTTTTATGCTGTTTTTGAGCTTCTCTCGCTGCGATAAGGCTGTTTTTGAAACATTGTGTTTCCTGTGAAATTGTCCACACAAAGTGACTTGAAACCACTTTTTTCCATGTTGTTTATCCCATTTGCCATAGTAGTGATGAAGAAATTTTTTCGTAAACACTTAGTTTAAGCCGTAAAGCAGTTTTATGCTGTTTTTGAGCTTCTCTTGCTGAGATAAGGCTGTTTTTGAAACATTGTGTTTCCTGTCAAATTGTCCACACAAAGTGACTTGAAACCACTTTGTCCATGTTGTTTATCCCATTTGACATAGTAGTGATGAAGAAATTTGTTCGTAAACACTTAGTTTAAGCCGAAAAGCAGTTTTATGCTGTTTTTGAGCTTCTCTCGCTGAGATAAGGCTGTTTTTGAAACATTGTGTTTCCTGTGAAATTGTCCACACAAAGTGACTTGAAACCACTTTGTCCATGTAGTGTATCCCATTTGCCAAAGTTCTGAGTATGAAACTTGTTTGTAAACACTTAGTTTAAGGCCGTGGCGCTGTGATGCAGTTTTACATTAGGATGAGAAAGTGAGTCTTGAAATGCTGTTTTCTGTGTAATTGCAGACACAAAGTGAAGCCACATTGGCCATGTAGTGTATCCCATTTGCTGATGAAGAAATTTGTTCGTAAACACTTAGTTTAAGCCGTGGCACTGTAAAGCAGTTTTATGCTGTTTTTGAGCTTCTCTCGCTGAGATAAGGCTGTTTTTGAAACATTGTGTTTCCTGTGAAATTGTCCACACAAAGTGACTTGAAACCACTTTGTCCATGTTGTTTATCCCATTTGCCATAGTAGTGATGAAGAAATTTGTTCGTAAACACTTAGTTTAAGCCGTAAAGCAGTTTTATGCTGTTTTTGAGCTTCTCTCGCTGAGATAAGGCTGTTTTTGAAACATTGTGTTTCCTGTGAAATTGTCCACACAAAGTGACTTGAAACCACTTTGTCCATGTTGTTTATCCCATTTGCCATAGTAGTGATGAAGAAATTTGTTCGTAAACACTTAGTTTAAGCCGTGGCACTGTAAAGCAGTTTTATGCTGTTTTTGAGCTTCTCTCGCTGAGATAAGGCTGTTTTTGAAACATTGTGTTTCCTGTGAAATTGTCCACACAAAGTGACTTGAAACCACTTTGTCCATGTTGTTTATCCCATTTGCCATAGTAGTGATGAAGAAATTTGTTCGTAAACACTTAGTTTAAGCTGTAAAGCAGTTTTATGCTGTTTTTGAGCTTCTCTCGCTGAGATAAGGCTGTTTTTGAAACATTGTGTTTCCTGTGAAATTGTCCACACAAAGTGACTTGAAACCACTTTGTCCATGTTGTTTATCCCATTTGCCATAGTAGTGATGAAGAAATTTGTTCGTAAACACTTAGTTTAAGCTGTAAAGCAGTTTTACGCTGTTTTTGAGCTTCTCTCGCTGAGATAAGGCTGTTTTTGAAACATTGTGTTTCCTGTGAAATTGTCCACACAAAGTGACTTGAAACCACTTTGTCCCATGTTGTTTATCCCATTTGCCATAGTAGTGATGAAGAAATTTGTTCGTAAACACTTAGTTTAAGCCGTAAAGCAGTTTTATGCTGTTTTTGAGCTTCTCTCGCTGAGATAAGGCTGTTTTTGAAACATTGTGTTTCCTGTGAAATTGTCCACACAAAGTGACTTGAAACCACTTTTTCCATGTTGTTTATCCCATTTGCCATAGTAGTGATGAAGAAATTTTTTCGTAAACACTTAGTTTAAGCCGTAAAGCAGTTTTATGCTGTTTTTGAGCTTCTCTTGCTGAGATAAGGCTGTTTTTGAAACATTGTGTTTCCTGTCAAATTGTCCACACAAAGTGACTTGAAACCACTTTGTCCATGTTGTTTATCCCATTTGACATAGTAGTGATGAAGAAATTTGTTCGTAAACACTTAGTTTAAGCCGAAAAGCAGTTTTATGCTGTTTTTGAGCTTCTCTCGCTGAGATAAGGCTGTTTTTGAAACATTGTGTTTCCTGTGAAATTGTCCACACAAAGTGACTTGAAACCACTTTGCACATGTAGTGTATCCCATTTGCCCAAAGTTCTGAGTATGAAACTTGTTTGTAAACACTTAGTTTAAGCCGTGGCGCTGTGATGCAGTTTTACATTAGGATGAGAAAGTGAGTCTTGAAATGCTGTTTTCTGTGTAATTGCAGACACAAAGTGAAGCCACATTGGCCATGTAGTGTATCCCATTTGCTGATGAAGAAATTTGTTCGTAAACACTTAGTTTAAGCCGTGGCACTGTAAAGCAGTTTTATGCTGTTTTGAGCTTCTCTCGCTGAGATAAGGCTGTTTTTGAAACATTGTGTTTCCTGTGAAATTGTCCACACAAAGTGACTTGAAACCACTTTGTCCATGTTGTTTATCCCATTTGCCATAGTAGTGATGAAGAAATTTGTTCGTAAACACTTAGTTTAAGCCGTAAAGCAGTTTTATGCTGTTTTTGAGCTTCTCTCGCTGAGATAAGGCTGTTTTTGAAACATTGTGTTTCCTGTCAAATTGTCCACACAAAGTGACTTGAAACCACTTTGTCCATGTTGTTTATCCCATTTGACATAGTAGTGATGAAGAAATTTGTTCGTAAACACTTAGTTTAAGCCGAAAAGCAGTTTTATGCTGTTTTTGAGCTTCTCTCGCTGAGATAAGGCTGTTTTTGAAACATTGTGTTTCCTGTGAAATTGTCCACACAAAGTGACTTAAAACCACTTTGTCCATGTTGTTTATCCCATTTGCCATAGTAGTGATGAAGAAATTTGTTCGTAAACACTTAGTTTAAGCCGTAAAGCAGTTTTATGCTGTTTTTGAGCTTCTCTCGCTGAGATAAGGCTGTTTTTGAAACATTGTGTTTCCTGTCAAATTGTCCACACAAAGTGACTTGAAACCACTTTGTCCATGTTGTTTATCCCATTTGACATAGTAGTGATGAAGAAATTTGTTCGTAAACACTTAGTTTAAGCTGTAAAGCAGTTTTATGCTGTTTTTGAGCTTCTCTCGCTGAGATAAGGCTGTTTTTGAAACATTGTGTTTCCTGTGAAATTGTCCACACAAAGTGACTTGAAACCACTTTGTCCATGTTGTTTATCCCATTTGCCATAGTAGTGATGAAGAAATTTGTTCGTAAACACTTAGTTTAAGCTGTAAAGCAGTTTTATGCTGTTTTTGAGCTTCTCTCGCTGAGATAAGGCTGTTTTTGAAACATTGTGTTTCCTGTGAAATTGTCCACACAAAGTGACTTGAAACCACTTTGTCCATGTTGTTTATCCCATTTGCCATAGTAGTGATGAAGAAATTTGTTCGTAAACACTTAGTTTAAGCTGTAAAGCAGTTTTATGCTGTTTTTGAGCTTCTCTCGCTGAGATAAGGCTGTTTTTTGAAACATTGTGTTTCCTGTGAAATTGTCCACACAAAGTGACTTGAAACCACTTTGTCCATGTTGTTTATCCCATTTGCCATAGTAGTGATGAAGAAATTTGTTCGTAAACACTTAGTTTAAGCCGTGGCACTGTAAAGCAGTTTTATGCTGTTTTTGAGCTTCTCTCGCTGAGATAAGGCTGTTTTTGAAACATTGTGTTTCCTGTGAAATTGTCCCACACAAAGTGACTTGAAACCACTTTGTCCATGTTGTTTATCCCATTTGCCATAGTAGTGATGAAGAAATTTGTTCGTAAACACTTAGTTTAAGCTGTAAAGCAGTTTTATGCTGTTTTTGAGCTTCTCTCGCTGAGATAAGGCTGTTTTTGAAACATTGTGTTTCCTGTGAAATTGTCCACACAAAGTGACTTGAAACCACTTTGTCCATGTTGTTTATCCCATTTGCCATAGTAGTGATGAAGAAATTTGTTCGTAAACACTTAGTTTAAGCTGTAAAGCAGTTTTACGCTGTTTTTGAGCTTCTCTCGCTGAGATAAGGCTGTTTTTGAAACATTGTGTTTCCTGTGAAATTGTCCACACAAAGTGACTTGAAACCACTTTGTCCATGTTGTTTATCCCATTTGCCATAGTAGTGATGAAGAAATTTGTTCGTAAACACTTAGTTTAAGCCGTAAAGCAGTTTTATGCTGTTTTTGAGCTTCTCTCGCTGAGATAAGGCTGTTTTTGAAACATTGTGTTTCCTGTGAAATTGTCCACACAAAGTGACTTGAAACCACTTTTTCCATGTTGTTTATCCCATTTGCCATAGTAGTGATGAAGAAATTTTTTCGTAAACACTTAGTTTAAGCCGTAAAGCAGTTTTATGCTGTTTTTGAGCTTCTCTTGCTGAGATAAGGCTGTTTTTGAAACATTGTGTTTCCTGTCAAATTGTCCACACAAAGTGACTTGAAACCACTTTGTCCATGTTGTTTATCCCATTTGACATAGTAGTGATGAAGAAATTTGTTCGTAAACACTTAGTTTAAGCCGAAAAGCAGTTTTATGCTGTTTTTGAGCTTCTCTCGCTGAGATAAGGCTGTTTTTGAAACATTGTGTTTCCTGTGAAATTGTCCACACAAAGTGACTTGAAACCACTTTTGCACATGTAGTGTATCCCATTTGCCAAAGTTCTGAGTATGAAACTTGTTTGTAAACACTTAGTTTAAGCCGTGGCGCTGTGATGCAGTTTTACATTAGGATGAGAAAGTGAGTCTTGAAATGCTGTTTTCTGTGTAATTGCAGACACAAAGTGAAGCCACATTGGCCATGTAGTGTATCCCATTTGCTGATGAAGAAATTTGTTCGTAAACACTTAGTTTAAGCCGTGGCACTGTAAAGCAGTTTTATGCTGTTTTTGAGCTTCTCTCGCTGAGATAAGGCTGTTTTTGAAACATTGTGTTTCCTGTGAAATTGTCCACACAAAGTGACTTGAAACCACTTTGTCCATGTTGTTTATCCCATTTGCCATAGTAGTGATGAAGAAATTTGTTCGTAAACACTTAGTTTAAGCTGTAAAGCAGTTTTACGCTGTTTTTGAGCTTCTCTCGCTGAGATAAGGCTGTTTTTGAAACATTGTGTTTCCTGTCAAATTGTCCACACAAAGTGACTTGAAACCACTTTGTCCATGTTGTTTATCCCATTTGCCATAGTAGTGATGAAGAAATTTGTTCGTAAACACTTAGTTTAAGCCGTAAAGCAGTTTTATGCTGTTTTTGAGCTTCTCTCGCTGAGATAAGGCTGTTTTTGAAACATTGTGTTTCCTGTGAAATTGTCCACACAAAGTGACTTGAAACCACTTTTTCCATGTTGTTTATCCCATTTGCCATAGTAGTGATGAAGAAATTTTTTTTTTTCGTAAACACTTAGTTTAAGCCGTAAAGCAGTTTTATGCTGTTTTTGAGCTTCTCTTGCTGAGATAAGGCTGTTTTTGAAACATTGTGTTTCCTGTCAAATTGTCCACACAAAGTGACTTGAAACCACTTTGTCCATGTTGTTTATCCCATTTGACATAGTAGTGATGAAGAAATTTGTTCGTAAACACTTAGTTTAAGCCGAAAAGCAGTTTTATGCTGTTTTTGAGCTTCTCTCGCTGAGATAAGGCTGTTTTTGAAACATTGTGTTTCCTGTGAAATTGTCCACACAAAGTGACTTGAAACCACTTTGCACATGTAGTGTATCCCATTTGCCAAAGTTCTGAGTATGAAACTTGTTTGTAAACACTTAGTTTAAGCCGTGGCGCTGTGATGCAGTTTTACATTAGGATGAGAAAGTGAGTCTTGAAATGCTGTTTTCTGTGTAATTGCAGACACAAAGTGAAGCCACATTGGCCATGTAGTGTATCCCATTTGCTGATGAAGAAATTTGTTCGTAAACACTTAGTTTAAGCCGTGGCACTGTAAAGCAGTTTTATGCTGTTTTTGAGCTTCTCTCGCTGAGATAAGGCTGTTTTTGAAACATTGTGTTTCCTGTGAAATTGTCCACACAAAGTGACTTGAAACCACTTTGTCCATGTTGTTTATCCCATTTGCCATAGTAGTGATGAAGAAATTTGTTCGTAAACACTTAGTTTAAGCCGTAAAGCAGTTTTATGCTGTTTTTGAGCTTCTCTCGCTGAGATAAGGCTGTTTTTGAAACATTGTGTTTCCTGTCAAATTGTCCACACAAAGTGACTTGAAACCACTTTGCACATGTAGTGTATCCCATTTGCCAAAGTTCTGAGTATGAAACTTGTTTGTAAACACTTAGTTTAAGCCGTGGCGCTGTGATGCAGTTTTACATTAGGATGAGAAAGTGAGTCTTGAAATGCTGTTTTCTGTGTAATTGCAGACACAAAGTGAAGCCACATTGGCCATGTAGTGTATCCCATTTGCTGATGAAGAAATTTGTTCGTAAACACTTAGTTTAAGCCGTGGCACTGTAAAGCAGTTTTATGCTGTTTTTGAGCTTCTCTCGCTGAGATAAGGCTGTTTTTGAAACATTGTGTTTCCTGTGAAATTGTCCACACAAAGTGACTTGAAACCACTTTGTCCATGTTGTTTATCCCATTTGCCATAGTAGTGATGAAGAAATTTGTTCGTAAACACTTAGTTTAAGCCGTGGCACTGTAAAGCAGTTTTATGCTGTTTTTGAGCTTTTCTCGCTGAGATAAGGCTGTTTTTGAAACATTGTGTTTCCTGTGAAATTGTCCACACAAAGTGACTTGAAACCACTTTGTCCATGTTGTTTATCCCATTTGCCATAGTAGTGATGAAGAAATTTGTTCGTAAACACTTAGTTTAAGCCGTAAAGCAGTTTTATGCTGTTTTTGAGCTTCTCTCGCTGAGATAAGGCTGTTTTTGAAACATTGTGTTTCCTGTCAAATTGTCCACACAAAGTGACTTGAAACCACTTTGTCCATGTTGTTTATCCCATTTGACATAGTAGTGATGAAGAAATTTGTTCGTAAACACTTAGTTTAAGCTGTAAAGCAGTTTTATGCTGTTTTTGAGCTTCTCTCGCTGAGATAAGGCTGTTTTTGAAACATTGTGTTTCCTGTGAAATTGTCCACACAAAGTGACTTGAAACCACTTTGTCCATGTTGTTTATCCCATTTGCCATAGTAGTGATGAAGAAATTTGTTCGTAAACACTTAGTTTAAGCCGTGGCACTGTAAAGCAGTTTTATGCTGTTTTTGAGCTTCTCTCGCTGAGATAAGGCTGTTTTTGAAACATTGTGTTTCCTGTGAAATTGTCCACACAAAGTGACTTGAAACCACTTTGTCCATGTTGTTTATCCCATTTGACATAGTAGTGATGAAGAAATTTGTTCGTAAACACTTAGTTTAAGCCGAAAAGCAGTTTTATGCTGTTTTTGAGCTTCTCTCGCTGAGATAAGGCTGTTTTTGAAACATTGTGTTTCCTGTGAAATTGTCCACACAAAGTGACTTAAAACCACTTTGTCCATGTTGTTTATCCCATTTGCCATAGTAGTGATGAAGAAATTTGTTCGTAAACACTTAGTTTAAGCCGTAAAGCAGTTTTATGCTGTTTTTGAGCTTCTCTCGCTGAGATAAGGCTGTTTTTGAAACATTGTGTTTCCTGTCAAATTGTCCACACAAAGTGACTTGAAACCACTTTGTCCATGTTGTTTATCCCATTTGCCATAGTAGTGATGAAGAAATTTGTTCGTAAACACTTAGTTTAAGCTGTAAAGCAGTTTTATGCTGTTTTTGAGCTTCTCTCGCTGAGATAAGGCTGTTTTTGAAACATTGTGTTTCCTGTCAAATTGTCCACACAAAGTGACTTGAAACCACTTTGCACATGTAGTGTATCCATTTGCCAAAGTTCTGAGTATGAAACTTGTTTGTAAACACTTAGTTTAAGCCGTGGCGCTGTGATGCAGTTTTACATTAGGATGAGAAAGTGAGTCTTGAAATGCTGTTTTCTGTGTAATTGCAGACACAAAGTGAAGCCACATTGGCCATGTAGTGTATCCCATTTGCTGATGAAGAAATTTGTTCGTAAACACTTAGTTTAAGCCGTGGCACTGTAAAGCAGTTTTATGCTGTTTTTGAGCTTCTCTCGCTGAGATAAGGCTGTTTTTGAAACATTGTGTTTCCTGTGAAATTGTCCACACAAAGTGACTTGAAACCACTTTGTCCATGTTGTTTATCCCATTTGCCATAGTAGTGATGAAGAAATTTGTTCGTAAACACTTAGTTTAAGCTGTAAAGCAGTTTTACGCTGTTTTTGAGCTTCTCTCGCTGAGATAAGGCTGTTTTTGAAACATTGTGTTTCCTGTCAAATTGTCCACACAAAGTGACTTGAAACCACTTTGTCCATGTTGTTTATCCCATTTGCCATAGTAGTGATGAAGAAATTTGTTCGTAAACACTTAGTTTAAGCCGTAAAGCAGTTTTATGCTGTTTTTGAGCTTCTCTCGCTGAGATAAGGCTGTTTTTGAAACATTGTGTTTCCTGTGAAATTGTCCACACAAAGTGACTTGAAACCACTTTTTTCCATGTTGTTTATCCCATTTGCCATAGTAGTGATGAAGAAATTTTTTCGTAAACACTTAGTTTAAGCCGTAAAGCAGTTTTATGCTGTTTTTGAGCTTCTCTTGCTGAGATAAGGCTGTTTTTGAAACATTGTGTTTCCTGTCAAATTGTCCACACAAAGTGACTTGAAACCACTTTGTCCATGTTGTTTATCCGATTTGACATAGTAGTGATGAAGAAATTTGTTCGTAAACACTTAGTTTAAGCCGAAAAGCAGTTTTATGCTGTTTTTGAGCTTCTCTCGCTGAGATAAGGCTGTTTTTGAAACATTGTGTTTCCTGTGAAATTGTCCACACAAAGTGACTTGAAACCACTTTGCACATGTAGTGTATCCCATTTGCCAAAGTTCTGAGTATGAAACTTGTTTGTAAACACTTAGTTTAAGCCGTGGCGCTGTGATGCAGTTTTACATTAGGATGAGAAAGTGAGTCTTGAAATGCTGTTTTCTGTGTAATTGCAGACACAAAGTGAAGCCACATTGGCCATGTAGTGTATCCCATTTGCTGATGAAGAAATTTGTTCGTAAACACTTAGTTTAAGCCGTGGCACTGTAAAGCAGTTTTATGCTGTTTTTGAGCTTCTCTCGCTGAGATAAGGCTGTTTTTGAAACATTGTGTTTCCTGTGAAATTGTCCACACAAAGTGACTTGAAACCACTTTGTCCATGTTGTTTATCCCATTTGACATAGTAGTGATGAAGAAATTTGTTCGTAAACACTTAGTTTAAGCCGAAAAGCAGTTTTATGCTGTTTTTGAGCTTCTCTCGCTGAGATAAGGCTGTTTTTGAAACATTGTGTTTCCTGTGAAATTGTCCAGACAAAGTGACTTAAAACCACTTTGTCCATGTTGTTTATCCCATTTGCCATAGTAGTGATGAAGAAATTTGTTCGTAAACACTTAGTTTAAGCCGTAAAGCAGTTTTATGCTGTTTTTGAGCTTCTCTCGCTGAGATAAGGCTGTTTTTGAAACATTGTGTTTCCTGTCAAATTGTCCACACAAAGTGACTTGAAACCACTTTGTCCATGTTGTTTATCCCATTTGACATAGTAGTGATGAAGAAATTTGTTCGTAAACACTTAGTTTAAGCTGTAAAGCAGTTTTATGCTGTTTTTGAGCTTCTCTCGCTGAGATAAGGCTGTTTTTGAAACATTGTGTTTCCTGTGAAATTGTCCACACAAAGTGACTTGAAACCACTTTGTCCATGTTGTTTATCCCATTTGCCATAGTAGTGATGAAGAAATTTGTTCTTAAACACTTAGTTTAAGCTGTAAAGCAGTTTTATGCTGTTTTTGAGCTTCTCTCGCTGAGATAAGGCTGTTTTTGAAACATTGTGTTTCCTGTGAAATTGTCCACACAAAGTGACTTGAAACCACTTTGTCCATGTTGTTTATCCCATTTGCCATAGTAGTGATGAAGAAATTTGTTCGTAAACACTTAGTTTAAGCCGTAAAGCAGTTTTATGCTGTTTTTGAGCTTCTCTCGCTGAGATAAGGCTGTTTTTGAAACATTGTGTTTCCTGTCAAATTGTCCACACAAAGTGACTTGAAACCACTTTGTCCATGTTGTTTATCCCATTTGACATAGTAGTGATGAAGAAATTTGTTCGTAAACACTTAGTTTAAGCCGAAAAGCAGTTTTATGCTGTTTTTGAGCTTCTCTCGCTGAGATAAGGCTGTTTTTGAAACATTGTGTTTCCTGTGAAATTGTCCACACAAAGTGACTTGAAACCACTTTGCACATGTAGTGTATCCCATTTGCCAAAGTTCTGAGTATGAAACTTATTTGTAAACACTTAGTTTAAGCCGTGGCGCTGTGATGCAGTTTTACATTAGGATGAGAAAGTGAGTCTTGAAATGCTGTTTTCTGTGTAATTGCAGACACAAAGTGAAGCCACATTGGCCATGTAGTGTATCCCATTTGCTGATGAAGAAATTTGTTCGTAAACACTTAGTTTAAGCCGTGGCACTGTAAAGCAGTTTTATGCTGTTTTTGAGCTTCTCTCGCTGAGATAAGGCTGTTTTTGAAACATTGTGTTTCCTGTGAAATTGTCCACACAAAGTGACTTGAAACCACTTTGTCCATGTTGTTTATCCCATTTGCCATAGTAGTGATGAAGAAATTTGTTCGTAAACACTTAGTTTAAGCCGTAAAGCAGTTTTATACTGTTTTTGAGCTTCTCTCGCTGAGATAAGGCTGTTTTTGAAACATTGTGTTTCCTGTCAAATTGTCCACACAAAGTGACTTGAAACCACTTTGTCCATGTTGTTTATCCCATTTGACATAGTAGTGATGAAGAAATTTGTTCGTAAACACTTAGTTTAAGCCGAAAAGCAGTTTTATGCTGTTTTTGAGCTTCTCTCGCTGAGATAAGGCTGTTTTTGAAACATTGTGTTTCCTGTGAAATTGTCCACACAAAGTGACTTGAAACCACTTTGCACATGTAGTGTATCCCATTTGCCAAAGTTCTGAGTATGAAACTTGTTTGTAAACACTTAGTTTAAGCCGTGGCGCTGTGATGCAGTTTTACATTAGGATGAGAAAGTGAGTCTTGAAATGCTGTTTTCTGTGTAATTGCAGACACAAAGTGAAGCCACATTGGCCATGTAGTGTATCCCATTTGCTGATGAAGAAATTTGTTCGTAAACACTTAGTTTTAGCCTTGGCACTGTAAAGCAGTTTTATGCTGTTTTTGAGCTTCTCTCGCTGAGATAAGGCTGTTTTTGAAACATTGTGTTTCCTGTGAAATTGTCCACACAAAGTGACTTGAAACCACTTTGTCCATGTTGTTTATCCCATTTGCCATAGTAGTGATGAAGAAATTTGTTCGTAAACACTTAGTTTAAGCTGTAAAGCAGTTTTATGCTGTTTTTGAGCTTCTCTCGCTGAGATAAGGCTGTTTTTGAAACATTGTGTTTCCTGTGAAATTGTCCACACAAAGTGACTTGAAACCACTTTGTCCATGTTGTTTATCCCATTTGACATAGTAGTGATGAAGAAATTTGTTCGTAAACACTTAGTTTAAGCCGAAAAGCAGTTTTACGCTGTTTTTGAGCTTCTCTCGCTGAGATAAGGCTGTTTTTGAAACATTGTGTTTCCTGTGAAATTGTCCACACAAAGTGACTTGAAACCACTTTGTCCATGTTGTTTATCCCATTTGCCATAGTAGTGATGAAGAAATTTTTTCGTAAACACTTAGTTTAAGCCGTAAAGCAGTTTTATGCTGTTTTTGAGCTTCTCTTGCTGAGATAAGGCTGTTTTTGAAACATTGTGTTTCCTGTCAAATTGTCCACACAAAGTGACTTGAAACCACTTTGTCCATGTTGTTTATCCCATTTGACATAGTAGTGATGAAGAAATTTGTTCGTAAACACTTAGTTTAAGCCGAAAAGCAGTTTTATGCTGTTTTTGAGCTTCTCTCGCTGAGATAAGGCTGTTTTTGAAACATTGTGTTTCCTGTCAAATTGTCCACACAAAGTGACTTGAAACCACTTTGTCCATGTTGTTTATCCCATTTGACATAGTAGTGATGAAGAAATTTGTTCGTAAACACTTAGTTTAAGCTGTAAAGCAGTTTTATGCTGTTTTTGAGCTTCTCTCGCTGAGACAAGGCTGTTTTTGAAACATTGTGTTTCCTGTGAAATTGTCCACACAAAGTGACTTGAAACCACTTTGTCCATGTTGTTTATCCCATTTGCCATAGTAGTGATGAAGAAATTTGTTCGTAAACACTTAGTTTAAGTCGTGGCACTGTAAAGCAGTTTTATGCTGTTTTTGAGCTTCTCTCGCTGAGATAAGGCTGTTTTTGAAACATTGTGTTTCCTGTGAAATTGTCCACACAAAGTGACTTGAAACCACTTTGTCCATGTTGTTTATCCCATTTGACATAGTAGTGATGAAGAAATTTGTTCGTAAACACTTAGTTTAAGCCGAAAAGCAGTTTTATGCTGTTTTTGAGCTTCTCTCGCTGAGATAAGGCTGTTTTTGAAACATTGTGTTTCCTGTGAAATTGTCCACACAAAGTGACTTGAAACCACTTTGCACATGTAGTGTATCCCATTTGCCAAAGTTCTGAGTATGAAACTTATTTGTAAACACTTAGTTTAAGCCGTGGCGCTGTGATGCAGTTTTACATTAGGATGAGAAAGTGAGTCTTGAAATGCTGTTTTCTGTGTAATTGCAGACACAAAGTGAAGCCACATTGGCCATGTAGTGTATCCCATTTGCTGATGAAGAAATTTGTTCGTAAACACTTAGTTTAAGCCGTGGCACTGTAAAGCAGTTTTATGCTGTTTTTGAGCTTCTCTCGCTGAGATAAGGCTGTTTTTGAAACATTGTGTTTCCTGTCAAATTGTCCACACAAAGTGACTTGAAACCACTTTGTCCATGTTGTTTATCCCATTTGACATAGTAGTGATGAAGAAATTTGTTCGTAAACACTTAGTTTAAGCCGAAAAGCAGTTTTATGCTGTTTTTGAGCTTCTCTCGCTGAGATAAGGCTGTTTTTGAAACATTGTGTTTCCTGTGAAATTGTCCACACAAAGTGACTTGAAACCACTTTGCACATGTAGTGTATCCCATTTGCCAAAGTTCTGAGTATGAAACTTATTTGTAAACACTTAGTTTAAGCCGTGGCGCTGTGATGCAGTTTTACATTAGGATGAGAAAGTGAGTCTTGAAATGCTGTTTTCTGTGTAATTGCAGACACAAAGTGAAGCCACATTGGCCATGTAGTGTATCCCATTTGCTGATGAAGAAATTTGTTCGTAAACACTTAGTTGAAGCCGTGGCACTGTAAAGCAGTTTTATGCTGTTTTTGAGCTTCTCTCGCTGAGATAAGGCTGTTTTTGAAACATTGTGTTTCCTGTCAAATTGTCCACACAAAGTGACTTGAAACCACTTTGTCCATGTTGTTTATCCCATTTGCCATAGTAGTGATGAAGAAATTTGTTCGTAAACACTTAGTTTAAGCCGTAAAGCGGTTTTATGCTGTTTTTGAGCTTCTCTCGCTGAGATAAGGCTGTTTTTGAAACATTGTGTTTCCTGTCAAATTGTCCACACAAAGTGACTTGAAACCACTTTGTCCATGTTGTTTATCCCATTTGACATAGTAGTGATGAAGAAATTTGTTCGTAAACACTTAGTTTAAGCCGAAAAGCAGTTTTATGCTGTTTTTGAGCTTCTCTCGCTGAGATAAGGCTGTTTTTGAAACATTGTGTTTCCTGTGAAATTGTCCACACAAAGTGACTTGAAACCACTTTGCACATGTAGTGTATCCCATTTGCCAAAGTTCTGAGTATGAAACTTATTTGTAAACACTTAGTTTAAGCCGTGGCGCTGTGATGCAGTTTTACATTAGGATGAGAAAGTGAGTCTTGAAATGCTGTTTTCTGTGTAATTGCAGACACAAAGTGAAGCCACATTGGCCATGTAGTGTATCCCATTTGCTGATGAAGAAATTTGTTCGTAAACACTTAGTTTAAGCCGTGGCACTGTAAAGCAGTTTTATGCTGTTTTTGAGCTTCTCTCGCTGAGATAAGGCTGTTTTTGAAACATTGTGTTTCCTGTCAAATTGTCCACACAAAGTGACTTGAAACCACTTTGTCCATGTTGTTTATCCCATTTGCCATAGTAGTGATGAAGAAATTTGTTCGTAAACACTTAGTTTAAGCTGTAAAGCAGTTTTATGCTGTTTTTGAGCTTCTCTCGCTGAGATAAGGCTGTTTTTGAAACATTGTGTTTCCTGTGAAATTGTCCACACAAAGTGACTTGAAACCACTTTGTCCATGTTGTTTATCCCATTTGCCATAGTAGTGATGAAGAAATTTGTTCGTAAACACTTAGTTTAAGCCGTAAAGCAGTTTTATGCTGTTTTTGAGCTTCTCTCGCTGAGATAAGGCTGTTTTTGAAACATTGTGTTTCCTGTCAAATTGTCCACACAAAGTGACTTGAAACCACTTTGTCCATGTTGTTTATCCCATTTGACATAGTAGTGATGAAGAAATTTGTTCGTAAACACTTAGTTTAAGCCGAAAAGCAGTTTTATGCTGTTTTTGAGCTTCTCTCGCTGAGATAAGGCTGTTTTTGAAACATTGTGTTTCCTGTGAAATTGTCCACACAAAGTGACTTGAAACCACTTTGCACATGTAGTGTATCCCATTTGCCAAAGTTCTGAGTATGAAACTTATTTGTAAACACTTAGTTTAAGCCGTGGCGCTGTGATGCAGTTTTACATTAGGATGAGAAAGTGAGTCTTGAAATGCTGTTTTCTGTGTAATTGCAGACACAAAGTGAAGCCACATTGGCCATTTAGTGTATCCCATTTGCTGATGAAGAAATTTGTTCGTAAACACTTAGTTTAAGCCGTGGCACTGTAAAGCAGTTTTATGCTGTTTTTGAGCTTCTCTCGCTGAGATAAGGCTGTTTTTGAAACATTGTGTTTCCTGTGAAATTGTCCACACAAAGTGACTTGAAACCACTTTGTCCATGTTGTTTATCCCATTTGCCATAGTAGTGATGAAGAAATTTGTTCGTTAACACTTAGTTTAAGCTGTAAAGCAGTTTTATGCTGTTTTTGAGCTTCTCTCGCTGAGATAAGGCTGTTTTTGAAACATTGTGTTTCCTGTGAAATTGTCCACACAAAGTGACTTGAAACCACTTTGTCCATGTTGTTTATCCCATTTGCCATAGTAGTGATGAAGAAATTTGTTCGTAAACACTTAGTTTAAGCCGTAAAGCAGTTTTATGCTGTTTTTGAGCTTCTCTCGCTGAGATAAGGCTGTTTTTGAAACATTGTGTTTCCTGTCAAATTGTCCACACAAAGTGACTTGAAACCACTTTGTCCATGTTGTTTATCCCATTTGACATAGTAGTGATGAAGAAATTTGTTCGTAAACACTTAGTTTAAGCCGAAAAGCAGTTTTATGCTGTTTTTGAGCTTCTCTCGCTGAGATAAGGCTGTTTTTGAAACATTGTGTTTCCTGTGAAATTGTCCACACAAAGTGACTTGAAACCACTTTGCACATGTAGTGTATCCCATTTGCCAAAGTTCTGAGTATGAAACTTGTTTGTAAACACTTAGTTTAAGCCGTGGCGCTGTGATGCAGTTTTACATTAGGATGAGAAAGTGAGTCTTGAAATGCTGTTTTCTGTGTAATTGCAGACACAAAGTGAAGCCACATTGGCCATGTAGTGTATCCCATTTGCTGATGAAGAAATTTGTTCGTAAACACTTAGTTTAAGCCTTGGCACTGTAAAGCAGTTTTATGCTGTTTTTGAGCTTCTCTCGCTGAGATAAGGCTGTTTTTGAAACATTGTGTTTCCTGTGAAATTGTCCACACAAAGTGACTTGAAACCACTTTGTCCATGTTGTTTATCCCATTTGCCATAGTAGTGATGAAGAAATTTGTTCGTAAACACTTAGTTTAAGCTGTAAAGCAGTTTTATGCTGTTTTTGAGCTTCTCTCGCTGAGATAAGGCTGTTTTGAAACATTGTGTTTCCTGTGAAATTGTCCACACAAAGTGACTTGAAACCACTTTGTCCATGTTGTTTATCCCATTTGACATAGTAGTGATGAAGAAATTTGTTCGTAAACACTTAGTTTAAGCCGAAAAGCAGTTTTATGCTGTTTTTGAGCTTCTCTCGCTGAGATAAGGCTGTTTTTGAAACATTGTGTTTCCTGTGAAATTGTCCACACAAAGTGACTTGAAACCACTTTGCACATGTAGTGTATCCCATTTGCCAAAGTTCTGAGTATGAAACTTATTTGTAAACACTTAGTTTAAGCCGTGGCGCTGTGATGCAGTTTTACATTAGGATGAGAAAGTGAGACTTGAAATGCTGTTTTCTGTCTAATTGCAGACACAAAGTGAAGCCACATTGGCCATGTAGTGTATCCCATTTGCTGTTGAAGAAATTTGTTCAGAAACACTTAGTTTAAGCCGTGGCACTGTAATGCAGTTTTATGCTGTTTTTGAGCTTCTCTCGCTGAGATAAGGCTGTTTTTGAAACATTGTGTTTCCTGTGAAATTGTCCACACAAAGTGACTTGAAACCACTTTGTCCATGTTGTTTATCCCATTTGCCATAGTAGTGATGAAGAAATTTGTTCGTAAACACTTAGTTTAAGCCGTAAAGCAGTTTTATGCTGTTTTTGAGCTTCTCTCGCTGAGATAAGGCTGTTTTTGAAACATTGTGTTTCCTGTCAAATTGTCCACACAAAGTGACTTGAAACCACTTTGTCCATGTTGTTTATCCCATTTGACATAGTAGTGATGAAGAAATTTGTTCGTAAACACTTAGTTTAAGCCGAAAAGCAGTTTTATGCTGTTTTTGAGCTTCTCTCGCTGAGATAAGGCTGTTTTTGAAACATTGTGTTTCCTGTGAAATTGTCCACACAAAGTGACTTGAAACCACTTTGCACATGTAGTGTATCCCATTTGCCAAAGTTCTGAGTATGAAACTTATTTGTAAACACTTAGTTTAAGCCGTGGCGCTGTGATGCAGTTTTACATTAGGATGAGAAAGTGAGTCTTGAAATGCTGTTTTCTGTGTAATTGCAGACACAAAGTGAAGCCACATTGGCCATGTAGTGTATCCCATTTGCTGATGAAGAAATTTGTTCGTAAACACTTAGTTTAAGCCGTGGCACTGTAAAGCAGTTTTATGCTGTTTTTGAGCTTCTCTCGCTGAGATAAGGCTGTTTTTGAAACATTGTGTTTCCTGTCAAATTGTCCACACAAAGTGACTTGAAACCACTTTGTCCATGTTGTTTATCCCATTTGCCATAGTAGTGATGAAGAAATTTGTTCGTAAACACTTAGTTTAAGCTGTAAAGCAGTTTTATGCTGTTTTTGAGCTTCTCTCGCTGAGATAAGGCTGTTTTCGAAACATTGTGTTTCCTGTGAAATTGTCCACACAAAGTGACTTGAAACCACTTTGTCCATGTTGTTTATCCCATTTGCCATAGTAGTGATGAAGAAATTTGTTCGTAAACACTTAGTTTAAGCCGTAAAGCAGTTTTATGCTGTTTTTGAGCTTCTCTCGCTGAGATAAGGCTGTTTTTGAAACATTGTGTTTCCTGTCAAATTGTCCACACAAAGTGACTTGAAACCACTTTGCACATGTAGTGTATCCCATTTGCCAAAGTTCTGAGTATGAAACTTATTTGTAAACACTTAGTTTAAGCCGTGGCGCTGTGATGCAGTTTTACATTAGGATGAGAAAGTGAGTCTTGAAATGCTGTTTTCTGTGTAATTGCAGACACAAAGTGAAGCCACATTGGCCATTTAGTGTATCCCATTTGCTGATGAAGAAATTTGTTCGTAAACACTTAGTTTAAGCCGTGGCACTGTAAAGCAGTTTTATGCTGTTTTTGAGCTTCTCTCGCTGAGATAAGGCTGTTTTTGAAACATTGTGTTTCCTGTGAAATTGTCCACACAAAGTGACTTGAAACCACTTTGTCCATGTTGTTTATCCCATTTGCCATAGTAGTGATGAAGAAATTTGTTCGTTAACACTTAGTTTAAGCTGTAAAGCAGTTTTATGCTGTTTTTGAGCTTCTCTCGCTGAGATAAGGCTGTTTTTGAAACATTGTGTTTCCTGTGAAATTGTCCACACAAAGTGACTTGAAACCACTTTGTCCATGTTGTTTATCCCATTTGCCATAGTAGTGATGAAGAAATTTGTTCGTAAACACTTAGTTTAAGCCGTAAAGCAGTTTTATGCTGTTTTTGAGCTTCTCTCGCTGAGATAAGGCTGTTTTTGAAACATTGTGTTTCCTGTCAAATTGTCCACACAAAGTGACTTGAAACCACTTTGTCCATGTTGTTTATCCCATTTGACATAGTAGTAATGAAGAAATTTGTTCGTAAACACTTAGTTTAAGCCGAAAAGCAGTTTTATGCTGTTTTTGAGCTTCTCTCGCTGAGATAAGGCTGTTTTTGAAACATTGTGTTTCCTGTGAAATTGTCCACACAAAGTGACTTGAAACCACTTTGCACATGTAGTGTATCCCATTTGCCAAAGTTCTGAGTATGAAACTTGTTTGTAAACACTTAGTTTAAGCCGTGGCGCTGTGATGCAGTTTTACATTAGGATGAGAAAGTGAGTCTTGAAATGCTGTTTTCTGTGTAATTGCAGACACAAAGTGAAGCCACATTGGCCATGTAGTGTATCCCATTTGCTGATGAAGAAATTTGTTCGTAAACACTTAGTTTAAGCCTTGGCACTGTAAAGCAGTTTTATGCTGTTTTTGAGCTTCTCTCGCTGAGATAAGGCTGTTTTTGAAACATTGTGTTTCCTGTGAAATTGTCCACACAAAGTGACTTGAAACCACTTTGTCCATGTTGTTTATCCCATTTGCCATAGTAGTGATGAAGAAATTTGTTCGTAAACACTTAGTTTAAGCTGTAAAGCAGTTTTATGCTGTTTTTGAGCTTCTCTCGCTGAGATAAGGCTGTTTTTGAAACATTGTGTTTCCTGTGAAATTGTCCACACAAAGTGACTTGAAACCACTTTGTCCATGTTGTTTATCCCATTTGACATAGTAGTGATGAAGAAATTTGTTCGTAAACACTTAGTTTAAGCCGAAAAGCAGTTTTATGCTGTTTTTGAGCTTCTCTCGCTGAGATAAGGCTGTTTTTGAAACATTGTGTTTCCTGTGAAATTGTCCACACAAAGTGACTTGAAACCACTTTGCACATGTAGTGTATCCCATTTGCCAAAGTTCTGAGTATGAAACTTATTTGTAAACACTTAGTTTAAGCCGTGGCGCTGTGATGCAGTTTTACATTAGGATGAGAAAGTGAGACTTGAAATGCTGTTTTCTGTCTAATTGCAGACACAAAGTGAAGCCACATTGGCCATGTAGTGTATCCCATTTGCTGTTGAAGAAATTTGTTCAGAAACACTTAGTTTAAGCCGTGGCACTGTAATGCAGTTTTATGCTGTTTTTGAGCTTCTCTCGCTGAGATAAGGCTGTTTTTGAAACATTGTGTTTCCTGTGAAATTGTCCACACAAAGTGACTTGAAACCACTTTGTCCATGTTGTTTATCCCATTTGCCATAGTAGTGATGAAGAAATTTGTTCGTAAACACTTAGTTTAAGCCGTAAAGCAGTTTTATGCTGTTTTTGAGCTTCTCTCGCTGAGATAAGGCTGTTTTTGAAACATTGTGTTTCCTGTCAAATTGTCCACACAAAGTGACTTGAAACCACTTTGTCCATGTTGTTTATCCCATTTGACATAGTAGTGATGAAGAAATTTGTTCGTAAACACTTAGTTTAAGCCGAAAAGCAGTTTTATGCTGTTTTTGAGCTTCTCTCGCTGAGATAAGGCTGTTTTTGAAACATTGTGTTTCCTGTGAAATTGTCCACACAAAGTGACTTGAAACCACTTTGCACATGTAGTGTATCCCATTTGCCAAAGTTCTGAGTATGAAACTTATTTGTAAACACTTAGTTTAAGCCGTGGCGCTGTGATGCAGTTTTACATTAGGATGAGAAAGTGAGTCTTGAAATGCTGTTTTCTGTGTAATTGCAGACACAAAGTGAAGCCACATTGGCCATGTAGTGTATCCCATTTGCTGATGAAGAAATTTGTTCGTAAACACTTAGTTTAAGCCGTGGCACTGTAAAGCAGTTTTATGCTGTTTTTGAGCTTCTCTCTCTGAGATAAGGCTGTTTTTGAAACATTGTGTTTCCTGTGAAATTGTCCACACAAAGTGACTTGAAACCACTTTGTCCATGTTGTTTATCCCATTTGCCATAGTAGTGATGAAGAAATTTGTTCGTTAACACTTAGTTTAAGCTGTAAAGCAGTTTTATGCTGTTTTTGAGCTTCTCTCGCTGAGATAAGGCTGTTTTTGAAACATTGTGTTTCCTGTGAAATTGTCCACACAAAGTGACTTGAAACCACTTTGTCCATGTTGTTTATCCCATTTGCCATAGTAGTGATGAAGAAATTTGTTCGTAAACACTTAGTTTAAGCCGTAAAGCAGTTTTATGCTGTTTTTGAGCTTCTCTCGCTGAGATAAGGCTGTTTTTGAAACATTGTGTTTCCTGTCAAATTGTCCACACAAAGTGACTTGAAACCACTTTGTCCATGTTGTTTATCCCATTTGACATAGTAGTGATGAAGAAATTTGTTCGTAAACACTTAGTTTAAGCCGAAAAGCAGTTTTATGCTGTTTTTGAGCTTCTCTCGCTGAGATAAGGCTGTTTTTGAAACATTGTGTTTCCTGTGAAATTGTCCACACAAAGTGACTTGAAACCACTTTGCACATGTAGTGTATCCCATTTGCCAAAGTTCTGAGTATGAAACTTGTTTGTAAACACTTAGTTTAAGCAGTGGCGCTGTGATGCAGTTTTACATTAGGATGAGAAAGTGAGTCTTGAAATGCTGTTTTCTGTGTAATTGCAGACACAAAGTGAAGCCACATTGGCCATGTAGTGTATCCCATTTGCTGATGAAGAAATTTGTTCGTAAACACTTAGTTTAAGCCGTGGCACTGTAAAGCAGTTTTATGCTGTTTTTGAGCTTCTCTCGCTGAGATAAGGCTGTTTTTGAAACATTGTGTTTCCTGTGAAATTGTCCACACAAAGTGACTTGAAACCACTTTGTCCATGTTGTTTATCCCATTTGCCATAGTAGTGATGAAGAAATTTGTTCGTAAACACTTAGTTTAAGCCGTAAAGCAGTTTTATGCTGTTTTTGAGCTTCTCTCGCTGAGATAAGGCTGTTTTTGAAACATTGTGTTTCCTGTCAAATTGTCCACACAAAGTGACTTGAAACCACTTTGTCCATGTTGTTTATCCCATTTGACATAGTAGTGATGAAGAAATTTGTTCGTAAACACTTAGTTTAAGCTGTAAAGCAGTTTTATGCTGTTTTTGAGCTTCTCTCGCTGAGATAAGGCTGTTTTTGAAACATTGTGTTTCCTGTGAAATTGTCCACACAAAGTGACTTGAAACCACTTTGTCCATGTTGTTTATCCCATTTGCCATAGTAGTGATGAAGAAATTTGTTCGTAAACACTTAGTTTAAGCCGTGGCACTGTAAAGCAGTTTTATGCTGTTTTTGAGCTTCTCTCGCTGAGATAAGGCTGTTTTTGAAACATTGTGTTTCCTGTGAAATTGTCCACACAAAGTGACTTGAAACCACTTTGTCCATGTTGTTTATCCCATTTGCCATAGTAGTGATGAAGAAATTTGTTCGTAAACACTTAGTTTAAGCTGTAAAGCAGTTTTATGCTGTTTTTGAGCTTCTCTCGCTGAGATAAGGCTGTTTTTGAAACATTGTGTTTCCTGTGAAATTGTCCACACAAAGTGACTTGAAACCACTTTGTCCATGTTGTTTATCCCATTTGCCATAGTAGTGATGAAGAAATTTGTTCGTAAACACTTAGTTTAAGCTGTAAAGCAGTTTTACGCTGTTTTTGAGCTTCTCTCGCTGAGATAAGGCTGTTTTTGAAACATTGTGTTTCCTGTGAAATTGTCCACACAAAGTGACTTGAAACCACTTTGTCCATGTTGTTTATCCCATTTGCCATAGTAGTGATGAAGAAATTTGTTCGTAAACACTTAGTTTAAGCCGTAAAGCAGTTTTATGCTGTTTTTGAGCTTCTCTCGCTGAGATAAGGCTGTTTTTGAAACATTGTGTTTCCTGTGAAATTGTCCACACAAAGTGACTTGAAACCACTTTTTCCATGTTGTTTATCCCATTTGCCATAGTAGTGATGAAGAAATTTTTTCGTAAACACTTAGTTTAAGCCGTAAAGCAGTTTTATGCTGTTTTTGAGCTTCTCTTGCTGAGATAAGGCTGTTTTTGAAACATTGTGTTTCCTGTCAAATTGTCCACACAAAGTGACTTGAAACCACTTTGTCCATGTTGTTTATCCCATTTGACATAGTAGTGATGAAGAAATTTGTTCGTAAACACTTAGTTTAAGCCGAAAAGCAGTTTTATGCTGTTTTTGAGCTTCTCTCGCTGAGATAAGGCTGTTTTTGAAACATTGTGTTTCCTGTGAAATTGTCCACACAAAGTGACTTGAAACCACTTTGCACATGTAGTGTATCCCATTTGCCAAAGTTCTGAGTATGAAACTTGTTTGTAAACACTTAGTTTAAGCCGTGGCGCTGTGATGCAGTTTTACATTAGGATGAGAAAGTGAGACTTGAAATGCTGTTTTCTGTCTAATTGCAGACACAAAGTGAAGCCACATTGGCCATGTAGTGTATCCCATTTGCTGTTGAAGAAATTTGTTCAGAAACACTTAGTTTAAGCCGTGGCACTGTAATGCAGTTTTATGCTGTTTTTGAGCTTCTCTCGCTGAGATAAGGCTGTTTTTGAAACATTGTGTTTCCTGTGAAATTGTCCACACAAAGTGACTTGAAACCACTTTGTCCATGTTGTTTATCCCATTTGCCATAGTAGTGATGAAGAAATTTGTTCGTAAACACTTAGTTTAAGCCGTAAAGCAGTTTTATGCTGTTTTTGAGCTTCTCTCGCTGAGATAAGGCTGTTTTTGAAACATTGTGTTTCCTGTCAAATTGTCCACACAAAGTGACTTAAACCACTTTGTCCATGTTGTTTATCCCATTTGACATAGTAGTGATGAAGAAATTTGTTCGTAAACACTTAGTTTAAGCCGGAAAAGCAGTTTTATGCTGTTTTTGAGCTTCTCTCGCTGAGATAAGGCTGTTTTTGAAACATTGTGTTTCCTGTGAAATTGTCCACACAAAGTGACTTGAAACCACTTTGCACATGTAGTGTATCCCATTTGCCAAAGTTCTGAGTATGAAACTTGTTTGTAAACACTTAGTTTAAGCCGTGGCGCTGTGATGCAGTTTTACATTAGGATGAGAAAGTGAGACTTGAAATGCTGTTTTCTGTCTAATTGCAGACACAATAGTGAAGCCACATTGGCCATGTAGTGTATCCCATTTGCTGTTGAAGAAATTTGTTCAGAAACACTTAGTTTAAGCCGTGGCACTGTAATGCAGTTTTATGCTGTTTTTGAGCTTCTCTCGCTGAGATAAGGCTGTTTTTGAAACATTGTGTTTCCTGTGAAAATTGTCCACACAAAGTGACTTGAAACCACTTTGTCCATGTTGTTTATCCCATTTGCCATAGTAGTGATGAAGAAATTTGTTCGTAAACACTTAGTTTAAGCTGTAAAGCAGTTTTATGCTGTTTTTGAGCTTCTCTCGCTGAGATAAGGCTGTTTTTGAAACATTGTGTTTCCTGTGAAATTGTCCACACAAAGTGACTTGAAACCACTTTGTCCATGTTGTTTATCCCATTTGACATAGTAGTGATGAAGAAATTTGTTCGTAAACACTTAGTTTAAGCCGAAAAGCAGTTTTATGCTGTTTTTGAGCTTCTCTCGCTGAGATAAGGCTGTTTTTGAAACATTGTGTTTCCTGTGAAATTGTCCACACAAAGTGACTTGAAACCACTTTGCACATGTAGTGTATCCCATTTGCCAAAGTTCTGAGTATGAAACTTATTTGTAAACACTTAGTTTAAGCCGTGGCGCTGTGATGCAGTTTTACATTAGGATGAGAAAGTGAGACTTGAAATGCTGTTTTCTGTCTAATTGCAGACACAAAGTGAAGCCACATTGGCCATGTAGTGTATCCCATTTGCTGTTGAAGAAATTTGTTCAGAAACACTTAGTTTAAGCCGTGGGCACTGTAATGCAGTTTTATGCTGTTTTTGAGCTTCTCTCGCTGAGATAAGGCTGTTTTTTGAAACATTGTGTTTCCTGTGAAATTGTCCACACAAAGTGACTTGAAACCACTTTGTCCATGTTGTTTATCCCATTTGCCATAGTAGTGATGAAGAAATTTGTTCGTAAACACTTAGTTTAAGCCGTAAAGCAGTTTTATGCTGTTTTTGAGCTTCTCTCGCTGAGATAAGGCGTTTTTGAAACATTGTGTTTCCTGTCAAATTGTCCACACAAAGTGACTTGAAACCACTTTGTCCATGTTGTTTATCCCATTTGACATAGTAGTGATGAAGAAATTTGTTCGTAAACACTTAGTTTAAGCCGAAAAGCAGTTTTATGCTGTTTTTGAGCTTCTCTCGCTGAGATAAGGCGTGTTTTTGAAACATTGTGTTTCCTGTGAAATTGTCCCACACAAAGTGACTTGAAACCACTTTGCACATGTAGTGTATCCCATTTGCCAAAGTTCTGAGTATGAAACTTATTTGTAAACACTTAGTTTAAGCCGTGGCGCTGTGATGCAGTTTTACATTAGGATGAGAAAGTGAGTCATGAAATGCTGTTTTCTGTGTAATTGCAGACACAAAGTGAAGCCACATTGGCCATGTAGTGTATCCCATTTGCTGATGAAGAAATTTGTTCGTAAACACTTAGTTTAAGCCGTGGCACTGTAAAGCAGTTTTATGCTGTTTTTGAGCTTCTCTCGCTGAGATAAGGCTGTTTTTGAAACATTGTGTTTCCTGTGAAATTGTCCACACAAAGTGACTTGAAACCACTTTGTCCATGTTGTTTATCCCATTTGCCATAGTAGTGATGAAGAAATTTGTTCGTTAACACTTAGTTTAAGCTGTAAAGCAGTTTTATGCTGTTTTTGAGCTTCTCTCGCTGAGATAAGGCTGTTTTTGAAACATTGTGTTTCCTGTGAAATTGTCCACACAAAGTGACTTGAAACCACTTTGTCCATGTTGTTTATCCCATTTGCCATAGTAGTGATGAAGAAATTTGTTCGTAAACACTTAGTTTAAGCCGTAAAGCAGTTTTATGCTGTTTTTGAGCTTCTCTCGCTGAGATAAGGCTGTTTTTGAAACATTGTGTTTCCTGTCAAATTGTCCACACAAAGTGACTTGAAACCACTTTTGTCCATGTTGTTTATCCCATTTGACATAGTAGTGATGAAGAAATTTGTTCGTAAACACTTAGTTTAAGCCGAAAAGCAGTTTTATGCTGTTTTTTGAGCTTCTCTCACTGAGATAAGGCTGTTTTTGAAACATTGTGTTTCCTGTGAAATTGTCCACACAAAGTGACTTGAAACACTTTGTCCATGTTGTTTATCCCATTTGCCATAGTAGTGATGAAGAAATTTGTTCGTAAACACTTAATTTAAGCCCTGGCACTGTAATGCAGTTTTATGCTGTTTTTGAGCTTCTCTCGCTGAGATAAGGCTGTTTTTGAAACATTGTGTTTCCTGTGAAATTGTCCACACAAAGTGACTTGAAACCACTTTGCACATGTAGTGTATCCCATTTGCCAAAGTTCTGAGTATGAAACTTGTTTGTAAACACTTAGTTTAAGCCGTGGCGCTGTGATGCAGTTTTACATTAGGATGAGAAAGTGAGTCTTGAAATGCTGTTTTCTGTGTAATTGCAGACACAAAGTGAAGCCACATTGGCCATGTAGTGTATCCCATTTGCTGATGAAGAAATTTGTTCGTAAACACTTAGTTTAAGCCGTGGCACTGTAAAGCAGTTTTATGCTGTTTTTGAGCTTCTCTCGCAGAGATAAGGCTGTTTTTGAAACATTGTGTTTCCTGTGAAATTGTCCACACAAAGTGACTTGAAACCACTTTGTCCATGTTGTTTATCCCATTTGCCATAGTAGTGATGAAGAAATTTGTTCGTAAACACTTAGTTTAAGCTGTAAAGCAGTTTTATGCTGTTTTTGAGCTTCTCTCGCTGAGATAAGGCTGTTTTTGAAACATTGTGTTTCCTGTGAAATTGTCAACACAAAGTGACTTGAAACCCACTTTGTCCATGTTGTTTATCCCATTTGCCATAGTAGTGATGAAGAAATTTGTTCGTAAACACTTAGTTTAAGCTGTAAAGCAGTTTTATGCTGTTTTTGAGCTTCTCTCGCTGAGATAAGGCTGTTTTTGAAACATTGTGTTTCCTGTGAAATTGTCCACACAAAGTGACTTGAAACCACTTTGTCCATGTTGTTTATCCCATTTGCCATAGTTAGTGATGAAGAAATTTGTTCGTAAACACTTAGTTTAAGCTGTAAAGCAGTTTTATGCTGTTTTTTGAGCTTCTCTCGCTGAGATAAGGCTGTTTTTGAAACATTGTGTTTCCTGTGAAATTGTCCACACAAAGTGACTTGAAACCACTTTGTCCATGTTGTTTATCCCATTTGACATAGTAGTGATGAAGAAATTTGTTCGTAAACACTTAGTTTAAGCCGAAAAGCAGTTTTATGCTGTTTTTTGAGCTTCTCTCGCTGAGATAAGGCTGTTTTTTTGAAACATTGTGTTTCCTGTGAAATTGTCCACACAAAGTGACTTGAAACCACTTTGCACATGTAGTGTATCCCATTTGCCAAAGTTCTGAGTATGAAACTTATTTGTAAACACTTAGTTTAAGCCGTGGCGCTGTGATGCAGTTTTACATTAGGATGAGAAAGTGAGACTTGAAATGCTGTTTTCTGTCTAATTGCAGACACAAAGTGAAGCCACATTGGCCATGTAGTGTATCCCATTTGCTGTTGAAGAAATTTGTTCAGAAACACTTAGTTTAAGCCGTGGCACTGTAATGCAGTTTTATGCTGTTTTTTGAGCTTCTCTCGCTGAGATAAGGCTGTTTTTGAAACATTGTGTTTCCTGTGAAATTGTCCACACAAAGTGACTTGAAACCACTTTGTCCATGTTGTTTATCCCATTTGCCATAGTAGTGATGAAGAAATTTGTTCGTAAACACTTAGTTTAAGCCGTAAAGCAGTTTTATGCTGTTTTTGAGCTTCTCTCGCTGAGATAAGGCTGTTTTTGAAACATTGTGTTTCCTGTGAAATTGTCAACACAAAGTGACTTGAAACCACTTTGTCCATGTTGTTTATCCCATTTGCCATAGTAGTGATGAAGAAATTTTTTCGTAAACACTTAGTTTAAGCCGTAAAGCAGTTTTATGCTGTTTTTGAGCTTCTCTCGCTGAGATAAGGCTGTTTTTGAAACATTGTGTTTCCTGTCAAATTGTCCACACAAAGTGACTTGAAACCACTTTGTCCATGTTGTTTATCCCATTTGACATAGTAGTGATGAAGAAATTTGTTCGTAAACACTTAGTTTAAGCCGAAAAGCAGTTTTATGCTGTTTTTGAGCTTCTCTCGCTGAGATAAGGCTGTTTTTGAAACATTGTGTTTCCTGTGAAATTGTCCACACAAAGTGACTTGAAACCACTTTGCACATGTAGTGTATCCCATTTGCCAAAGTTCTGAGTATGAAAACTTGTTTGTAAACACTTAGTTTAAGCCGTGGCGCTGTGATGCAGTTTTACATTAGGATGAGAAAGTGAGACTTGAAATGCTGTTTTCTGTCTAATTGCAGACACAAAGTGAAGCCACATTGGCCATGTAGTGTATCCCATTTGCTGTTGAAGAAATTTGTTCAGAAACACTTAGTTTAAGCCGTGGCACTGTAATGCAGTTTTATGCTGTTTTTGAGCTTCTCTCGCTGAGATAAGGCTGTTTTTGAAACATTGTGTTTCCTGTGGAAATTGTCCACACAAAGTGACTTGAAACCACTTTGTCCATGTTGTTTATCCCATTTGCCATAGTAGTGATGAAGAATTTGTTCGTAAACACTTAGTTTAAGCTGTAAAGCAGTTTTATGCTGTTTTTGAGCTTCTCTCGCTGAGATAAGGCTGTTTTTGAAACATTGTGTTTCCTGTGAAATTGTCCACACAAAGTGACTTGAAACCACTTTGTCCATGTTGTTTATCCCATTTGACATAGTAGTGATGAAGAAATTTGTTCGTAAACACTTAGTTTAAGCCGAAAAGCAGTTTTATGCTGTTTTTGAGCTTCTCTCGCTGAGATAAGGCTGTTTTTGAAACATTGTGTTTCCTGTGAAATTGTCCACACAAAGTGACTTGAAACCACTTTGCACATTGTAGTGTATCCCATTTGCCAAAGTTCTGAGTATGAAACTTATTTGTAAACACTTAGTTTAAGCCGTGGCGCTGTGATGCAGTTTTACATTAGGATGAGAAAGTGAGACTTGAAATGCTGTTTTCTGTCTAATTGCAGACACAAAGTGAAGCCACATTGGCCATGTAGTGTATCCCATTTGCTGTTGAAGAAATTTGTTCAGAAACACTTAGTTTAAGCCGTGGCACTGTAATGCAGTTTTATGCTGTTTTTGAGCTTCTCTCGCTGAGATAAGGCTGTTTTTGAAACATTGTGTTTCCTGTGAAATTGTCCACACAAAGTGACTTGAAACCACTTTGTCCATGTTGTTTATCCCATTTGCCATAGTAGTGATGAAGAAATTTGTTCGTAAACACTTAGTTTAAGCCGTAAAGCAGTTTTATGCTGTTTTTTGAGCTTTCTCTCGCTGAGATAAGGCTGTTTTTGAAACATTGTGTTTCCTGTCAAATTGTCCACACAAAGTGACTTGAAACCACTTTGTCCATGTTGTTTATCCCATTTGACATAGTAGTGATGAAGAAATTTGTTCGTAAACACTTAGTTTAAGCCGAAAAAGCAGTTTTATGCTGTTTTTGAGCTTCTCTCGCTGAGATAAGGCTGTTTTTGAAACATTGTGTTTCCTGTGAAATTGTCCACACAAAGTGACTTGAAACCACTTTGTCCATGTTGTTTATCCCATTTGCCATAGTAGTGATGAAGAAATTTGTTCGTAAACACTTAGTTTAAGCTGTAAAGCAGTTTTATGCTGTTTTTGAGCTTCTCTCGCTGAGATAAGGCTGTTTTTTGAAACATTGTGTTTCCTGTGAAATTGTCCACACAAAGTGACTTGAAACCACTTTGTCCATGTTGTTTATCCCATTTGCCATAGTAGTGATGAAGAAATTTGTTCGTAAACACTTAGTTTAAGCTGTAAAGCAGTTTTATGCTGTTTTTTGAGCTTCTCTCGCTGAGATAAGGCTGTTTTTGAAACATTGTGTTTCCTGTGAAATTGTCAACACAAAGTGACTTGAAACCACTTTGTCCATGTTGTTTATCCCATTTGCCATAGTAGTGATGAAGAAATTTTTTCGTAAACACTTAGTTTAAGCCGTTAAAGCAGTTTTATGCTGTTTTTGAGCTTCTCTCGCTGAGATAAGGCTGTTTTTGAAACATTGTGTTTCCTGTCAAATTGTCCACACAAAGTGACTTGAAACCACTTTGTCCATGTTGTTTATCCCATTTGACATAGTAGTGATGAAGAAATTTGTTCGTAAACACTTAGTTTAAGCCGAAAAGCAGTTTTATGCTGTTTTTGAGCTTCTCTCGCTGAGATAAGGCTGTTTTTGAAACATTGTGTTTCCTGTGAAATTGTCCACACAAAGTGACTTGAAACCACTTTGCACATGTAGTGTATCCCATTTGCCAAAGTTCTGAGTATGAAACTTGTTTGTAAACACTTAGTTTAAGCCGTGGCGCTGTGATGCAGTTTTACATTAGGATGAGAAAGTGAGACTTGAAATGCTGTTTTCTGTCTAATTGCAGACACAAAGTGAAGCCACATTGGCCATGTAGTGTATCCCATTTGCTGTTGAAGAAATTTGTTCAGAAACACTTAGTTTAAGCCGTGGCACTGTAATGCAGTTTTATGCTGTTTTTGAGCTTCTCTCGCTGAGATAAGGCTGTTTTTGAAACATTGTGTTTCCTGTGAAATTGTCCACACAAAGTGACTTGAAACCACTTTGTCCATGTTGTTTATCCCATTTGCCATAGTAGTGATGAAGAAATTTGTTCGTAAACACTTAGTTTAAGCTGTAAAGCAGTTTTATGCTGTTTTTGAGCTTCTCTCGCTGAGATAAGGCTGTTTTTGAAACATTGTGTTTCCTGTGAAATTGTCCACACAAAGTGACTTGAAACCACTTTGTCCATGTTGTTTATCCCATTTGACATAGTAGTGATGAAGAAATTTGTTCGTAAACACTTAGTTTAAGCCGAAAAGCAGTTTTATGCTGTTTTTTGAGCTTCTCTCGCTGAGATAAGGCTGTTTTTGAAACATTGTGTTTCCTGTGAAATTGTCCACACAAAGTGACTTGAAACCACTTTTGCACATGTAGTGTATCCCATTTGCCAAAGTTCTGAGTATGAAACTTATTTGTAAACACTTAGTTTAAGCCGTGGCGCTGTGATGCAGTTTTACATTAGGATGAGAAAGTGAGACTTGAAATGCTGTTTTCTGTCTAATTGCAGACACAAAGTGAAGCCACATTGGCATGTAGTGTATCCCATTTGCTGTTGAAGAAATTTGTTCAGAAACACTTAGTTTAAGCCGTGGGCACTGTAATGCAGTTTTATGCTGTTTTTGAGCTTCTCTCGCTGAGATAAGGCTGTTTTTTGAAACATTGTGTTTCCTGTGAAATTGTCCACACAAAGTGACTTGAAACCACTTTGTCCATGTTGTTTATCCCATTTGCCATAGTAGTGATGAAGAAATTTGTTCGTAAACACTTAGTTTAAGCCGTAAAGCAGTTTTATGCTGTTTTTGAGCTTCTCTCGCTGAGATAAGGCTGTTTTTGAAACATTGTGTTTCCTGTCAAATTGTCCACACAAAGTGACTTGAAACCACTTTGTCCATGTTGTTTATCCCATTTGACATAGTAGTGATGAAGAAATTTGTTCGTAAACACTTAGTTTAAGCCGAAAAGCAGTTTTATGCTGTTTTTGAGCTTCTCTCGCTGAGATAAGGCTGTTTTTGAAACATTGTGTTTCCTGTGAAATTGTCCACACAAAGTGACTTGAAACCACTTTGCACATGTAGTGTATCCCATTTGCCAAAGTTCTGAGTATGAAACTTATTTGTAAACACTTAGTTTAAGCCGTGGCGCTGTGATGCAGTTTTACATTAGGATGAGAAAGTGAGTCTTGAAATGCTGTTTTCTGTGTAATTGCAGACACCAAAGTGAAGCCACATTGGCCATGTAGTGTATCCCATTTGCTGATGAAGAAATTTGTTCGTAAACACTTAGTTTAAGCCGTGGCACTGTAAAGCAGTTTTATGCTGTTTTTGAGCTTCTCTCGCTGAGATAAGGCTGTTTTTGAAACATTGTGTTTCCTGTGAAATTGTCCACACAAAGTGACTTGAAACCACTTTGTCCATGTTGTTTATCCCATTTGCCATAGTAGTGATGAAGAAATTTGTTCGTTAACACTTAGTTTAAGCTGTTAAAGCAGTTTTATGCTGTTTTTGAGCTTCTCTCGCTGAGATAAGGCTGTTTTTGAAACATTGTGTTTCCTGTGAAATTGTCCACACAAAGTGACTTGAAACCACTTTGTCCATGTTGTTTATCCCATTTGCCATAGTAGTGATGAAGAAATTTGTTCGTAAACACTTAGTTTAAGCCGTAAAGCAGTTTTATGCTGTTTTTGAGCTTCTCTCGCTGAGATAAGGCTGTTTTTGAAACATTGTGTTTCCTGTCAAATTGTCCACACAAAGTGACTTGAAACCACTTTGTCCATGTTGTTTATCCCATTTGACATAGTAGTGATGAAGAAATTTGTTCGTAAACACTTAGTTTAAGCCGAAAAGCAGTTTTATGCTGTTTTTGAGCTTCTCTCACTGAGATAAGGCTGTTTTTGAAACATTGTGTTTCCTGTGAAATTGTCCACACAAAGTGACTTGAAACCACTTTGTCCATGTTGTTTATCCCATTTGCCATAGTAGTGATGAAGAAATTTGTTCGTAAACACTTAATTTAAGCCCTGGCACTGTAATGCAGTTTTATGCTGTTTTTGAGCTTCTCTCGCTGAGATAAGGCTGTTTTTGAAACATTGTGTTTCCTGTGAAATTGTCCACACAAAGTGACTTGAAACCACTTTGCACATGTAGTGTATCCCATTTGCCAAAGTTCTGAGTATGAAACTTGTTTGTAAACACTTAGTTTAAGCCGTGGCGCTGTGATGCAGTTTTACATTAGGATGAGAAAGTGAGTCTTGAAATGCTGTTTTCTGTGTAATTGCAGACACAAAGTGAAGCCACATTGGCCATGTAGTGTATCCCATTTGCTGATGAAGAAATTTGTTCGTAAACACTTAGTTTAAGCCGTGGCACTGTAAAGCAGTTTTATGCTGTTTTTGAGCTTCTCTCGCAGAGATAAGGCTGTTTTTGAAACATTGTGTTTCCTGTGAAATTGTCCACACAAAGTGACTTGAAACCACTTTGTCCATGTTGTTTATCCCATTTGCCATAGTAGTGATGAAGAAATTTGTTCGTAAACACTTAGTTTAAGCTGTAAAGCAGTTTTATGCTGTTTTTGAGCTTCTCTCGCTGAGATAAGGCTGTTTTTGAAACATTGTGTTTCCTGTGAAATTGTCAACACAAAGTGACTTGAAACCACTTTGTCCATGTTGTTTATCCCATTTGCCATAGTAGTGATGAAGAAATTTGTTCGTAAACACTTAGTTTAAGCTGTAAAGCAGTTTTATGCTGTTTTTGAGCTTCTCTCGCTGAGATAAGGCTGTTTTTGAAACATTGTGTTTCCTGTGAAATTGTCCACACAAAGTGACTTGAAACCACTTTGTCCATGTTGTTTATCCCATTTGCCATAGTAGTGATGAAGAAATTTGTTCGTAAACACTTAGTTTAAGCTGTAAAGCAGTTTTATGCTGTTTTTGAGCTTCTCTCGCTGAGATAAGGCTGTTTTTGAAACATTGTGTTTCCTGTGAAATTGTCAACACAAAGTGACTTGAAACCACTTTGTCCATGTTGTTTATCCCATTTGCCATAGTAGTGATGAAGAAATTTTTTCGTAAACACTTAGTTTAAGCCGTAAAGCAGTTTTATGCTGTTTTTGAGCTTCTCTCGCTGAGATAAGGCTGTTTTTGAAACATTGTGTTTCCTGTCAAATTGTCCACACAAAGTGACTTGAAACCACTTTGTCCATGTTGTTTATCCCATTTGACATAGTAGTGATGAAGAAATTTGTTCGTAAACACTTAGTTTAAGCCGAAAAGCAGTTTTATGCTGTTTTTGAGCTTCTCTCGCTGAGATAAGGCTGTTTTTGAAACATTGTGTTTCCTGTGAAATTGTCCACACAAAGTGACTTGAAACCACTTTGCACATGTAGTGTATCCCATTTGCCAAAGTTCTGAGTATGAAACTTGTTTGTAAACACTTAGTTTAAGCCGTGGCGCTGTGATGCAGTTTTACATTAGGATGAGAAAGTGAGACTTGAAATGCTGTTTTCTGTCTAATTGCAGACACAAAGTGAAGCCACATTGGCCATGTAGTGTATCCCATTTGCTGTTGAAGAAATTTGTTCAGAAACACTTAGTTTAAGCCGTGGCACTGTAATGCAGTTTTATGCTGTTTTTGAGCTTCTCTCGCTGAGATAAGGCTGTTTTTGAAACATTGTGTTTCCTGTGAAATTGTCCACACAAAGTGACTTGAAACCACTTTGTCCATGTTGTTTATCCCATTTGCCATAGTAGTGATGAAGAAATTTGTTCGTAAACACTTAGTTTAAGCCGTAAAGCAGTTTTATGCTGTTTTTGAGCTTCTCTCGCTGAGATAAGGCTGTTTTTGAAACATTGTGTTTCCTGTCAAATTGTCCACACAAAGTGACTTGAAACCACTTTGTCCATGTTGTTTATCCCATTTGACATAGTAGTGATGAAGAAATTTGTTCGTAAACACTTAGTTTAAGCCGAAAAGCAGTTTTATGCTGTTTTTGAGCTTCTCTCGCTGAGATAAGGCTGTTTTTGAAACATTGTGTTTCCTGTGAAATTGTCCACACAAAGTGACTTGAAACCACTTTGCACATGTAGTGTATCCCATTTGCCAAAGTTCTGAGTATGAAACTTATTTGTAAACACTTAGTTTAAGCCGTGGCGCTGTGATGCAGTTTTACATTAGGATGAGAAAGTGAGTCTTGAAATGCTGTTTTCTGTGTAATTGCAGACACAAAGTGAAGCCACATTGGCCATGTAGTGTATCCCATTTGCTGATGAAGAAATTTGTTCGTAAACACTTAGTTTAAGCCGTGGCACTGTAAAGCAGTTTTATGCTGTTTTTGAGCTTCTCTCGCTGAGATAAGGCTGTTTTTGAAACATTGTGTTTCCTGTGAAATTGTCCACACAAAGTGACTTGAAACCACTTTGTCCATGTTGTTTATCCCATTTGCCATAGTAGTGATGAAGAAATTTGTTCGTTAACACTTAGTTTAAGCTGTAAAGCAGTTTTATGCTGTTTTTTGAGCTTCTCTCGCTGAGATAAGGCTGTTTTTGAAACATTGTGTTTCCTGTGAAATTGTCCACACAAAGTGACTTGAAACCACTTTGTCCATGTTGTTTATCCCATTTGCCATAGTAGTGATGAAGAAATTTGTTCGTAAACACTTAGTTTAAGACGTAAAGCAGTTTTATGCTGTTTTTGAGCTTCTCTCGCTGAGATAAGGCTGTTTTTGAAACATTGTGTTTCCTGTGAAATTGTCCACACAAAGTGACTTGAAACCACTTTGTCCATGTTGTTTATCCCATTTGACATAGTAGTGATGAAGAAATTTGTTCGTAAACACTTAGTTTAAGCCGTAAAGCAGTTTTATGCTGTTTTTGAGCTTCTCTCGCTGAGATAAGGCTGTTTTTGAAACATTGTGTTTCCTGTGAAATTGTCCACACAAAGTGACTTGAAACCACTTTGCACATGTAGTGTATCCCATTTGCCAAAGTTCTGAGTATGAAACTTGTTTGTAAACACTTAGTTTAAGCCGTGGCGCTGTGATGCAGTTTTACATTAGGATGAGAAAGTGAGTCTTGAAATGCTGTTTTCTGTGTAATTGCAGACACAAAGTGAAGCCACATTGGCCATGTAGTGTATCCCATTTGCTGATGAAGAAATTTGTTCGTAAACACTTAGTTTAAGCCGTGGCACTGTAAAGCAGTTTTATGCTGTTTTTGAGCTTCTCTCGCAGAGATAAGGCTGTTTTTGAAACATTGTGTTTCCTGTGAAATTGTCCACACAAAGTGACTTGAAACCACTTTGTCCATGTTGTTTATCCCATTTGCCATAGTAGTGATGAAGAAATTTGTTCGTAAACACTTAGTTTAAGCTGTAAAGCAGTTTTATGCTGTTTTTGAGCTTCTCTCGCTGAGATAAGGCTGTTTTTGAAACATTGTGTTTCCTGTGAAATTGTCAACACAAAGTGACTTGAAACCACTTTGTCCATGTTGTTTATCCCATTTGCCATAGTAGTGATGAAGAAATTTGTTCGTAAACACTTAGTTTAAGCTGTAAAGCAGTTTTATGCTGTTTTTGAGCTTCTCTCGCTGAGATAAGGCTGTTTTTGAAACATTGTGTTTCCTGTGAAATTGTCCACACAAAGTGACTTGAAACCACTTTGTCCATGTTGTTTATCCCATTTGCCATAGTAGTGATGAAGAAATTTGTTCGTAAACACTTAGTTTAAGCTGTAAAGCAGTTTTATGCTGTTTTTGAGCTTCTCTCGCTGAGATAAGGCTGTTTTTGAAACATTGTGTTTCCTGTGAAATTGTCAACACAAAGTGACTTGAAACCACTTTGTCCATGTTGTTTATCCCATTTGCCATAGTAGTGATGAAGAAATTTTTTCGTAAACACTTAGTTTAAGCCGTAAAGCAGTTTTATGCTGTTTTTGAGCTTCTCTCGCTGAGATAAGGCTGTTTTTGAAACATTGTGTTTCCTGTCAAATTGTCCACACAAAGTGACTTGAAACCACTTTGTCCATGTTGTTTATCCCATTTGACATAGTAGTGATGAAGAAATTTGTTCGTAAACACTTAATTTAAGCCCTGGCACTGTAATGCAGTTTTATGCTGTTTTTGAGCTTCTCTCGCTGAGATAAGGCTGTTTTTGAAACATTGTGTTTCCTGTGAAATTGTCCACACAAAGTGACTTGAAACCACTTTGCACATGTAGTGTATCCCATTTGCCAAAGTTCTGAGTATGAAACTTGTTTGTAAACACTTAGTTTAAGCCGTGGCGCTGTGATGCAGTTTTACATTAGGATGAGAAAGTGAGTCTTGAAATGCTGTTTTCTGTGTAATTGCAGACACAAAGTGAAGCCACATTGGCCATGTAGTGTATCCCATTTGCTGATGAAGAAATTTGTTCGTAAACACTTAGTTTAAGCCGTGGCACTGTAAAGCAGTTTTATGCTGTTTTTGAGCTTCTCTCGCAGAGATAAGGCTGTTTTTGAAACATTGTGTTTCCTGTGAAATTGTCCACACAAAGTGACTTGAAACCACTTTGTCCATGTTGTTTATCCCATTTGCCATAGTAGTGATGAAGAAATTTGTTCGTAAACACTTAGTTTAAGCTGTAAAGCAGTTTTATGCTGTTTTTGAGCTTCTCTCGCTGAGATAAGGCTGTTTTTGAAACATTGTGTTTCCTGTGAAATTGTCAACACAAAGTGACTTGAAACCACTTTGTCCATGTTGTTTATCCCATTTGCCATAGTAGTGATGAAGAAATTTGTTCGTAAACACTTAGTTTAAGCTGTAAAGCAGTTTTATGCTGTTTTTGAGCTTCTCTCGCTGAGATAAGGCTGTTTTTGAAACATTGTGTTTCCTGTGAAATTGTCCACACAAAGTGACTTGAAACCACTTCGTCCATGTTGTTTATCCCATTTGCCATAGTAGTGATGAAGAAATTTGTTCGTAAACACTTAGTTTAAGCTGTAAAGCAGTTTTATGCTGTTTTTGAGCTTCTCTCGCTGAGATAAGGCTGTTTTTGAAACATTGTGTTTCCTGTGAAATTGTCAACACAAAGTGACTTGAAACCACTTTGTCCATGTTGTTTATCCCATTTGCCATAGTAGTGATGAAAGAAATTTTTTCGTAAACACTTAGTTTAAGCCGTAAAGCAGTTTTATGCTGTTTTTGAGCTTCTCTCGCTGAGATAAGGCTGTTTTTGAAACATTGTGTTTCCTGTCAAATTGTCCACACAAAGTGACTTGAAACCACTTTGTCCATGTTGTTTATCCCATTTGACATAGTAGTGATGAAGAATTTGTTCGTAAACACTTAGTTTAAGCCGAAAAGCAGTTTTTATGCTGTTTTTGAGCTTCTCTCGCTGAGATAAGGGCTGTTTTTGAAACATTGTGTTTCCTGTGAAATTGTCCCACACAAAGTGACTTGAAACCACTTTGCACATGTAGTGTATCCCCATTTGCCAAAGTTCTGAGTATGAAACTTGTTTGTAAACACTTAGTTTAAGCCGTGGCGCTGTGATGCAGTTTTACATTAGGATGAGAAAGTGAGACTTGAAATGCTGTTTTCTGTCTAATTGCAGACACAAAGTGAAGCCACATTGGCCATGTAGTGTATCCCATTTGCTGTTGAAGAAATTTGTTCAGAAACACTTAGTTTAAGCCGTGGCACTGTAATGCAGTTTTATGCTGTTTTTGAGCTTCTCTCGCTGAGATAAGGCTGTGTTTTGAAACATTGTGTTTCCTGTGAAATTGTCCACACAAAGTGACTTGAAACCACTTTGTCCATGTTGTTTATCCCATTTGCCATAGTAGTGATGAAGAAATTTGTTCGTAAACACTTAGTTTAAGCCGTAAAGCAGTTTTATGCTGTTTTTGAGCTTCTCTCGCTGAGATAAGGCTGTTTTTGAAACATTGTGTTTCCTGTCAAATTGTCCACACAAAGTGACTTGAAACCACTTTGTCCATGTTGTTTATCCCATTTGACATAGTAGTGATGAAGAAATTTGTTCGTAAACACTTAGTTTAAGCCGAAAAGCAGTTTTTATGCTGTTTTTGAGCTTCTCTCGCTGAGATAAGGCTGTTTTTGAAACATTGTGTTTCCTGTGAAATTGTCCACACAAAGTGACTTGAAACCACTTTGCACATGTAGTGTATCCCATTTGCCAAAGTTCTGAGTATGAAACTTATTTGTAAACACTTAGTTTAAGCCGTGGCGCTGTGATGCAGTTTTACATTAGGATGAGAAAGTGAGTCTTGAAATGCTTGTTTTCTGTGTAATTGCAGACACAAAGTGAAGCCACATTGGCCATGTAGTGTATCCCATTTGCTGATGAAGAAATTTGTTCGTAAACACTTAGTTTAAGCCGTGGCACTGTAAAGCAGTTTTATGCTGTTTTTGAGCTTCTCTCGCTGAGATAAGGCTGTTTTTGAAACATTGTGTTTCCTGTGAAATTGTCCACACAAAGTGACTTGAAACCACTTTGTCCATGTTGTTTATCCCATTTGCCATAGTAGTGATGAAGAAATTTGTTCGTTAACACTTAGTTTAAGCTGTAAAGCAGTTTTATGCTGTTTTTGAGCTTCTCTCGCTGAGATAAGGCTGTTTTTGAAACATTGTGTTTCCTGTGAAATTGTCCACACAAAGTGACTTGAAACCACTTTGTCCATGTTGTTTATCCCATTTGCCATAGTAGTGATGAAGAAATTTGTTCGTAAACACTTAGTTTAAGACGTGTAAAGCAGTTTTATGCTGTTTTTGAGCTTCTCTCGCTGAGATAAGGCTGTTTTTGAAACATTGTGTTTCCTGTCAAATTGTCCACACAAAGTGACTTGAAACCACTTTGTCCATGTTGTTTATCCCATTTGACATTAGTAGTGATGAAGAAATTTGTTCGTAAACACTTAGTTTAAGCCGTAAAAGCAGTTTTATGCTGTTTTTGAGCTTCTCTCGCTGAGATAAGGCTGTTTTTGAAACATTGTGTTTCCTGTGAAATTGTCCACACAAAGTGACTTGAAACCACTTTGCACATGTAGTGTATCCCATTTGCCAAAGTTCTGAGTATGAAACTTGTTTGTAAACACTTAGTTTAAGCCGTGGCGCTGTGATGCAGTTTTACATTAGGATGAGAAAGTGAGTCTTGAAATGCTGTTTTCTGTGTAATTGCAGACACAAAGTGAAGCCACATTGGCCATGTAGTGTATCCCATTTGCTGATGAAGAAATTTGTTCGTAAACACTTAGTTTAAGCCGTGGCACTGTAAAGCAGTTTTATGCTGTTTTTGAGCTTCTCTCGCAGAGATAAGGCTGTTTTTGAAACATTGTGTTTCCTGTGAAATTGTCCACACAAAGTGACTTGAAACCACTTTGTCCATGTTGTTTATCCCATTTGCCATAGTAGTGATGAAGAAATTTGTTCGTAAACACTTAGTTTAAGCTGTAAAGCAGTTTTATGCTGTTTTTGAGCTTCTCTCGCTGAGATAAGGCTGTTTTTGAAACATTGTGTTTCCTGTGAAATTGTCAACACAAAGTGACTTGAAACCACTTTGTCCATGTTGTTTATCCCATTTGCCATAGTAGTGATGAAGAAATTTGTTCGGTAAACACTTAGTTTAAGCTGTAAAGCAGTTTTATGCTGTTTTTGAGCTTCTCTCGCTGAGATAAGGCTGTTTTTGAAACATTGTGTTTCCTGTGAAATTGTCAACACAAAGTGACTTGAAACCACTTTGTCCATGTTGTTTATCCATTTGCCATAGTAGTGATGAAGAAATTTGTTCGTAAACACTTAGTTTAAGCTGTAAAGCAGTTTTATGCTGTTTTTGAGCTTCTCTCGCTGAGATAAGGCTGTTTTTGAAACATTGTGTTTCCTGTGAAATTGTCAACACAAAGTGACTTGAAACCACTTTGTCCATGTTGTTTATCCCATTTGCCATAGTAGTGATGAAGAAATTTTTTCGTAAACACTTAGTTTAAGCCGTAAAGCAGTTTTATGCTGTTTTTGAGCTTCTCTCGCTGAGATAAGGCTGTTTTTGAAACATTGTGTTTCCTGTCAAATTGTCCACACAAAGTGACTTGAAACCACTTTGTCCATGTTGTTTATCCCATTTGACATAGTAGTGATGAAGAAATTTGTACGTAAACACTTAGTTTAAGCCGAAAAGCAGTTTTATGCTGTTTTTGAGCTTCTCTCGCTGAGATAAGGCTGTTTTTGAAACATTGTGTTTCCTGTGAAATTGTCCACACAAAGTGACTTGAAACCACTTTGCACATGTAGTGTATCCCATTTGCCAAAGTTCTGAGTATGAAACTTGTTTGTAAACACTTAGTTTAAGCCGTGGCGCTGTGATGCAGTTTTACATTAGGATGAGAAAGTGAGTCTTGAAATGCTGTTTTCTGTGTAATTGCAGACACAAAGTGAAGCCACATTGGCCATGTAGTGTATCCCATTTGCTGATGAAGAAATTTGTTCGTAAACACTTAGTTTAAGCCTTGGCACTGTAAAGCAGTTTTATGCTGTTTTTGAGCTTCTCTCGGTGAGATAAGGCTGTTTTTGAAACATTGTGTTTCCTGTGAAATTGTCCACACAAAGTGACTTGAAACCACTTTGTCCATGTTGTTTATCCCATTTGCCATAGTAGTGATGAAGAAATTTGTTCGTAAACACTTAGTTTAAGCTGTAAAGCAGTTTTATGCTGTTTTTGAGCTTCTCTCGCTGAGATAAGGCTGTTTTTGAAACATTGTGTTTCCTGTGAAATTGTCCACACAAAGTGACTTGAAACCACTTTGTCCATGTTGTTTATCCCATTTGACATAGTAGTGATGAAGAAATTTGTTCGTAAACACTTAGTTTAAGCCGAAAAGCAGTTTTATGCTGTTTTTGAGCTTCTCTCGCTGAGATAAGGCTGTTTTTGAAACATTGTGTTTCCTGTGAAATTGTCCACACAAAGTGACTTGAAACCACTTTGCACTAGTAGTGTATCCCATTTGCCAAAGTTCTGAGTATGAAACTTATTTGTAAACACTTAGTTTAAGCCGTGGCGCTGTGATGCAGTTTTACATTAGGATGAGAAAGTGAGACTTGAAATGCTGTTTTCTGTCTAATTGCAGACACAAAGTGAAGCCACATTGGCCATGTAGTGTATCCCATTTGCTGTTGAAGAAATTTGTTCAGAAACACTTAGTTTAAGCCGTGGCACTGTAATGCAGTTTTATGCTGTTTTTGAGCTTCTCTCGCTGAGATAAGGCTGTTTTTGAAACATTGTGTTTCCTGTGAAATTGTCCACACAAAGTGACTTGAAACCACTTTGTCCATGTTGTTTATCCCATTTGCCATAGTAGTGATGAAGAAATTTGTTCGTAAACACTTAGTTTAAGCCGTAAAGCAGTTTTATGCTGTTTTTGAGCTTCTCTCGCTGAGATAAGGCTGTTTTTGAAACATTGTGTTTCCTGTCAAATTGTCCACACAAAGTGACTTGAAACCACTTTGTCCATGTTGTTTATCCCATTTGACATAGTAGTGATGAAGAAATTTGTACGTAAACACTTAGTTTAAGCCGAAAAGCAGTTTTATGCTGTTTTTGAGCTTCTCTCGCTGAGATAAGGCTGTTTTTGAAACATTGTGTTTCCTGTGAAATTGTCCACACAAAGTGACTTGAAACCACTTTGCACATGTAGTGTATCCCATTTGCCAAAGTTCTGAGTATGAAACTTGTTTGTAAACACTTAGTTTAAGCCGTGGCGCTGTGATGCAGTTTTACATTAGGATGAGAAAGTGAGTCTTGAAATGCTGTTTTCTGTGTAATTGCAGACACAAAGTGAAGCCACATTGGCCATGTAGTGTATCCCATTTGCTGATGAAGAAATTTGTTCGTAAACACTTAGTTTAAGCCTTGGCACTGTAAAGCAGTTTTATGCTGTTTTTGAGCTTCTCTCGGTGAGATAAGGCTGTTTTTGAAACATTGTGTTTCCTGTGAAATTGTCCACACAAAGTGACTTGAAACCACTTTGTCCATGTTGTTTATCCCATTTCCCATAGTAGTGATGAAGAAATTTGTTCGTAAACACTTAGTTTAAGCTGTAAAGCAGTTTTATGCTGTTTTTGAGCTTCTCTCGCTGAGATAAGGCTGTTTTTGAAACATTGTGTTTCCTGTGAAATTGTCCACACAAAGTGACTTGAAACCACTTTGTCCATGTTGTTTATCCCATTTGACATAGTAGTGATGAAGAAATTTGTTCGTAAACACTTAGTTTAAGCCGAAAAGCAGTTTTATGCTGTTTTTGAGCTTCTCTCGCTGAGATAAGGCTGTTTTTGAAACATTGTGTTTCCTGTGAAATTGTCCACACAAAGTGACTTGAAACCACTTTGCACATGTAGTGTATCCCATTTGCCAAAGTTCTGAGTATGAAACTTATTTGTAAACACTTAGTTTAAGCCGTGGCGCTGTGATGCAGTTTTACATTAGGATGAGAAAGTGAGACTTGAAATGCTGTTTTCTGTCTAATTGCAGACACAAAGTGAAGCCACATTGGCCATGTAGTGTATCCCATTTGCTGTTGAAGAAATTTGTTCAGAAACACTTAGTTTAAGCCGTGGCACTGTAATGCAGTTTTATGCTGTTTTTGAGCTTCTCTCGCTGAGATAAGGCTGTTTTTGAAACATTGTGTTTCCTGTCAAATTGTCCACACAAAGTGACTTGAAACCACTTTGTCCATGTTGTTTATCCCATTTGACATAGTAGTGATGAAGAAATTTGTTCGTAAACACTTAGTTTAAGCCGAAAAGCAGTTTTATGCTGTTTTTGAGCTTCTCTCGCTGAGATAAGGCTGTTTTTGAAACATTGTGTTTCCTGTGAAATTGTCCACACAAAGTGACTTGAAACCACTTTGCACATGTAGTGTATCCCATTTGCCAAAGTTCTGAGTATGAAACTTATTTGTAAACACTTAGTTTAAGCCGTGGCGCTGTGATGCAGTTTTACATTAGGATGAGAAAGTGAGACTTGAAATGCTGTTTTCTGTCTAATTGCAGACACAAAGTGAAGCCACATTGGCCATGTAGTGTATCCCATTTGCTGTTGAAGAAATTTGTTCAGAAACACTTAGTTTAAGCCGTGGCACTGTAAAGCAGTTTTATGCTGTTTTTGAGCTTCTCTCGCTGAGATAAGGCTGTTTTTGAAACATTGTGTTTCCTGTGAAATTGTCAACACAAAGTGACTTGAAACCACTTTGTCCATGTTGTTTATCCCATTTGCCATAGTAGTGATGAAGAAATTTTTTCGTAAACACTTAGTTTAAGCCGTAAAGCAGTTTTATGCTGTTTTTGAGCTTCTCTCGCTGAGATAAGGCTGTTTTTGAAACATTGTGTTTCCTGTCAAATTGTCCACACAAAGTGACTTGAAACCACTTTGTCCATGTTGTTTATCCCATTTGACATAGTAGTGATGAAGAAATTTGTTCGTAAACACTTAGTTTAAGCCGAAAAGCAGTTTTATGCTGTTTTTGAGCTTTTCTCGCTGAGATAAGGCTGTTTTTGAAACATTGTGTTTCCTGTGAAATTGTCCACACAAAGTGACTTGAAACCACTTTGCACATGTAGTGTATCCCATTTGCCAAAGTTCTGAGTATGAAACTTGTTTGTAAACACTTAGTTTAAGCCGTGGCGCTGTGATGCAGTTTTACATTAGGATGAGAAAGTGAGTCTTGAAATGCTGTTTTCTGTGTAATTGCAGACACAAAGTGAAGCCACATTGGCCATGTAGTGTATCCCATTTGCTGATGAAGAAATTTGTTCGTAAACACTTAGTTTAAGCCTTGGCACTGTAAAGCAGTTTTATGCTGTTTTTGAGCTTCTCTCGCTGAGATAAGGCTGTTTTTGAAACATTGTGTTTCCTGTGAAATTGTCCACACAAAGTGACTTGAAACCACTTTGTCCATGTTGTTTATCCCATTTGCCATAGTAGTGATGAAGAAATTTGTTCGTAAACACTTAGTTTAAGCTGTAAAGCAGTTTTATGCTGTTTTTGAGCTTCTCTCGCTGAGATAAGGCTGTTTTTGAAACATTGTGTTTCCTGTGAAATTGTCCACACAAAGTGACTTGAAACCACTTTGTCCATGTTGTTTATCCCATTTGACATAGTAGTGATGAAGAAATTTGTTCGTAAACACTTAGTTTAAGCTGTAAAGCAGTTTTATGCTGTTTTTGAGCTTCTCTCGCTGAGATAAGGCTGTTTTTGAAACATTGTGTTTCCTGTGAAATTGTCCACACAAAGTGACTTGAAACCACTTTGCACATGTAGTGTATCCCATTTGCCAAAGTTCTGAGTATGAAACTTATTTGTAAACACTTAGTTTAAGCCGTGGCGCTGTGATGCAGTTTTACATTAGGATGAGAAAGTGAGACTTGAAATGCTGTTTTCTGTCTAATTGCAGACACAAAGTGAAGCCACATTGGCCATGTAGTGTATCCCATTTGCTGTTGAAGAAATTTGTTCAGAAACACTTAGTTTAAGCCGTGGCACTGTAATGCAGTTTTATGCTGTTTTTGAGCTTCTCTCGCTGAGATAAGGCTGTTTTTGAAACATTGTGTTTCCTGTGAAATTGTCCACACAAAGTGACTTGAAACCACTTTGTCCATGTTGTTTATCCCATTTGCCAAAGTAGTGATGAAGAAATTTGTTCGTAAACACTTAGTTTAAGCCGTAAAGCAGTTTTATGCTGTTTTTGAGCTTCTCTTGCTGAGATAAGGCTGTTTTTGAAACATTGTGTTTCCTGTCAAATTGTCCACACAAAGTGACTTGAAACCACTTTGTCCATGTTGTTTATCCCATTTGACATAGTAGTGATGAAGAAATTTGTTCGTAAACACTTAGTTTAAGCCGAAAAGCAGTTTTATGCTGTTTTTGAGCTTCTCTCGCTGAGATAAGGCTGTTTTTGAAACATTGTGTTTCCTGTGAAATTGTCCACACAAAGTGACTTGAAACCACTTTGCACATGTAGTGTATCCCATTTGCCAAAGTTCTGAGTATGAAACTTGTTTGTAAACACTTAGTTTAAGCCGTGGCGCTGTGATGCAGTTTTACATTAGGATGAGAAAGTGAGTCTTGAAATGCTGTTTTTCTGTGTAATTGCAGACACAAAGTGAAGCCACATTGGCCATGTAGTGTATCCCATTTGCTGATGAAGAAATTTGTTCGTAAACACTTAGTTTAAGCCGTGGCACTGTAAAGCAGTTTTATGCTGTTTTTGAGCTTCTCTCGCAGAGATAAGGCTGTTTTTGAAACATTGTGTTTCCTGTGAAATTGTCCACACAAAGTGACTTGAAACCACTTTGTCCATGTTGTTTATCCCATTTGCCATAGTAGTGATGAAGAAATTTGTTCGTAAACACTTAGTTTAAGCTGTAAAGCAGTTTTATGCTGTTTTTGAGCTTCTCTCGCTGAGATAAGGCTGTTTTTGAAACATTGTGTTTCCTGTGAAATTGTCAACACAAAGTGACTTGAAACCACTTTGTCCATGTTGTTTATCCCATTTGCCATAGTAGTGATGAAGAAATTTGTTCGTAAACACTTAGTTTAAGCTGTAAAGCAGTTTTATGCTGTTTTTGAGCTTCTCTCGCTGAGATAAGGCTGTTTTTGAAACATTGTGTTTCCTGTGAAATTGTCCACACAAAGTGACTTGAAACCACTTTGTCCATGTTGTTTATCCCATTTGCCATAGTAGTGATGAAGAAATTTGTTCGTAAACACTTAGTTTAAAGCTGTAAAGCAGTTTTATGCTGTTTTTTGAGCTTCTCTCGCTGAGATAAGGCTGTTTTTGAAACATTGTGTTTTCCTGTGAAATTGTCAACACAAAGTGACTTGAAACCACTTTGTCCATGTTTGTTTATCCCATTTGCCATAGTAGTGATGAAGAAATTTTTCGTAAACAACTTAGTTTTAAGCCGTAAAGCAGTTTTATGCTGTTTTTGAGCTTCTCTCGCTGAGATAAGGCTGTTTTTGAAACATTGTGTTTCCTGTCAAATTGTCCACACAAAGTGACTTGAAACCACTTTGTCCATGTTGTTTATCCCATTTGACATAGTAGTGATGAAGAAATTTGTTCGTAAACACTTAGTTTAAGCCGAAAAGCAGTTTTATGCTGTTTTTGAGCTTCTCTCGCTGAGATAAGGCTGTTTTTGAAACATTGTGTTTCCTGTGAAATTGGTCCACACAAAGTGACTTGAAACCACTTTGCACATGTAGTGTATCCCATTTGCCAAAGTTCTGAGTATGAAACCTTGTTTGTAAACACTTAGTTTAAGCCGTGGCGCTGTGATGCAGTTTTACATTAGGATGAGAAAGTGAGTCTTGAAATGCTGTTTTCTGTGTAATTTGCAGACACAAAGTGAAGCCACATTGGGCCATGTAGTGTATCCCATTTGCTGATGAAGAAATTTTGTTCGTAAACACTTAGTTTAAGCCTTGGCACTGTAAAGCAGTTTTTATGCTGTTTTTGAGCTTCTCTCGCTGAGATAAGGCTGTTTTTTGAAACATTGTGTTTTCCTGTGAAATTGTCCACACAAAGTGACTTGAAACTCACTTTGTCCATGTTGTTTATCCCATTTGACCATAGTAGTGATGAAGAAATTTGTTCGTAAACACTTAGTTTAAGCTGTAAAGCAGTTTTATGCTGTTTTTGAGCTTCTCTCGCTGAGATAAGGGCTGTTTTTTGAAACATTGTGTTTCCTGTGAAATTGTCCACACAAAGTGACTTGAAACCACTTTGTCCATGTTGTTTATCCCATTTGACATAGTAGTGATGAAGAAATTTGTTCGTAAACACTTAGTTTAAGCCGAAAAGCAGTGTTTATGCTGTTTTTGAGCTTCTCTCGCTGAGATAAGGCTGTTTTTGAAACATTGTGTTTCCTGTGAAATTGTCCACAACAAAGTGACTTGAAACCACTTTGCACATGTAGTGTATCCCATTTGCCAAAGTTCTGAGTATGAAACTTATTTGTAAACACTTAGTTTAAGCCGTGGCGCTGTGATGCAGTTTTACATTAGGATGAGAAAGTGAGACTTGAAATGCTGTTTTCTGTCTAATTGCAGACACAAAGTGAAGCCACATTGGCCATGTAGTGTATCCCATTTGCTGTTGAAGAAATTTGTTCAGAAACACTTAGTTTAAGCCGTGGCACTGTAAAGCAGTTTTATGCTGTTTTTTAAGCTTCTCTCGCTGAGATAAGGCTGTTTTTGAAACATTGTGTTTCCTGTGAAATTGTCCACACAAAGTGACTTGAAACCACTTTGTCCATGTTGTTTATCCCATTTGACATAGTAGTGATGAAGAAATTTGTTCGTAAACACTTAGTTTAAGCCGAAAAGCAGTTTTATGCTGTTTTTGAGCTTCTCTCGCTGAGATAAGGCTGTTTTTGAAACATTGTGTTTCCTGTGAAATTGTCCACACAAAGTGACTTGAAACCACTTTGCACATGTAGTGTATCCCATTTGCCAAAGTTCTGAGTATGAAACTTATTTGTAAACACTTAGTTTAAGCCGTGGCGCTGTGATGCAGTTTTACATTAGGATGAGAAAAGTGAGGACTTGAAATGCTGTTTTCTGTCTAATTGCAGACACAAAGTGAAGCCACATTGGCCATGTAGTGTATCCCATTTGCTGTTGAAGAAATTTGTTCAGAAACACTTAGTTTAAGCCGTGGCACTGTAATGCAGTTTTATGCTGTTTTTGAGCTTCTCTCGCTGAGATAAGGGCTGTTTTTGAAACATTTGTGTTTCCTGTTGAAATTGTCCACACAAAGTGACTTGAAACCCACTTTGTCCATGTACTTTATCCCCATTTGCCCATAGTACTGATGAAGAAATTTGTTCGTAAACACTTAGTTTAAGCTGTAAAGCAGTTTTATGCTGTTTTTGAGCTTCTCTCGCTGAGATAAGGCTGTTTTTGAAACATTGTGTTTCCTGTGAAATTGTCAACACAAAGTGACTTGAAACCACTTTGTCCATGTTGTTTATCCCATTTGCCATAGTAGTGATGAAGAAATTTTTTTCGTAAACACTTAGTTTAAAGCCGTAAAGCAGTTTTATGCTGTTTTTGAGCTTCTCTCGCTGAGATAAGGCTGTTTTTGAAACATTGTGTTTCCTGTCAAATTGTCCACACAAAGTGACTTGAAACCACTTTGTCCATGTTGTTTATCCCATTTGACATAGTAGTGATGAAGAAATTTGTTCGTAAACCACTTAGTTTAAGCCGAAAAGCAGTTTTATGCTGTTTTTTGAGCTTCTCTCGCTGAGATAAGGCTGTTTTTGAAACATTGTGTTTCCTGTGAAATTGTCCACACAAAATGACTTGAAACCACTTTGCACATGTAGTGTATCCCATTTGCCAAAGTTCTGAGTATGAAAACTTGTTTGTAAACACTTAGTTTAAGCCGTGGCGCTGTGATGCAGTTTTACATTAGGATGAGAAAGTGAGTCTTGAAATGCTGTTTTCTGTGTAATTGCAGACACAAAGTGAAGCCACATTGGCCATGTAGTGTATCCCATTTGCTGATGAAGAAATTTGTTCGTAAACACTTAGTTTAAGCCTTGGCACTGTAAAGCAGTTTTATGCTGTTTTTGAGCTTCTCTCGCTGAGATAAGGCTGTGTTTTTGAAACATTGTGTTTCCTGTGAAATTGTCCACACAAAGTGACTTGAAACCACTTTGTCCATGTTGTTTATCCCATTTGCCATAGTAGTGATGAAGAAATTTGTTCGTAAACACTTAGTTTAAGCTGTAAAGCAGTTTTATGCTGTTTTTGAGCTTCTCTCGCTGAGATAAGGCTGTTTTTGAAACATTGTGTTTCCTGTGAAATTGTCCACACAAAGTGACTTGAAACCACTTTGTCCATGTTGTTTATCCCATTTGACATAGTAGTGATGAAGAAATTTGTTCGTAAACACTTAGTTTAAGCTGTAAAGCAGTGTTTTATGCTGTTTTTGAGCTTCTCTCGCTGAGATAAGGCTGTTTTTGAAACATTGTGTTTCCTGTGAAATTGTCAACACAAAAGTGACTTGAAACCACTTTGTCCATGTTGTTTATCCCATTTGCCATAGTAGTGATGAAGAAATTTTTTCGTAAACACTTAGTTTAAGCCGTAAAGCAGTTTTATGCTGTTTTTTGAGCTTCTCTCTCGCTGAGATAAGGCTGTTTTTGAAACATTGTGTTTCCTGTCAAATTGTCCACACAAAGTGACTTGAAACCACTTTGTCCATGTTGTTTATCCCATTTGACATAGTAGTGATGAAGAAATTTGTTCGTAAACACTTAGTTTAAGCCGAAAAGCAGTTTTATGCTGTTTTTGAGCTTTTCTCGCTGAGATAAGGCTGTTTTTTGAAACATTGTGTTTCCTGTGAAATTGTCCACACAAAGTGACCTGAAACCACTTTGCACATGTAGTGTATCCCATTTGCCAAAGTTCTGAGTATGAAACTTGTTTGTAAACACTTAGTTTAAGCCGTGGCGCTGTGATGCAGTTTTACATTAGGATGAGAAAGTGAGTCTTGAAATGCTGTTTTCCTGTGTAATTGCAGACACAAAGTGAAGCCACATTGGCCATGTAGTGTATCCCATTTGCTGATGAAGAAATTTGTTCGTAAACACTTAGTTTAAGCCTTGGCACTGTAAAGCAGTTTTATGCTGTTTTTGAGCTTCTCTCGCTGAGATAAGGCTGTTTTTGAAACATTGTGTTTCCTGTGAAATTGTCCACACAAAGTGACTTGAAACCACTTTGTCCATGTTGTTTATCCCATTTGCCCATAGTAGTGATGAAGAAATTTTGTTCGTAAACACTTAGTTTAAGCTGTAAAGCAGTTTTATGCTGTTTTTGAGCTTCTCTCGCTGAGATAAGGCTGTTTTTGAAACATTGTGTTTCCTGTGAAATTGTCCACACAAAGTGACTTGAAACCACTTTTGTCCATGTTGTTTATCCCATTTGACATAGTAGTGATGAAGAAATTTGTTCGTAAACACTTAGTTTAAGCCGAAAAGCAGTTTTATGCTGTTTTTGAGCTTCTCTCGCTGAGATAAGGCTGTTTTTGAAACATTGTGTTTCCTGGTGAAATTGTCCACACAAAGTGACTTGAAACCACTTTGCACATTGTAGTGTATCCCATTTGCCAAAGTTCTGAGTATGAAACTTATTTGTAAACACTTAGTTTAAGCCGTGGCGCTGTGATGCAGGTTTTACATTAGCATGAGAAAGTGAGACTTGAAATGCTGTTTTTCTGTCTAATTGCAGACACAAAGTGAAGCCACATTGGCCATGTAGTGTATCCCATTTGCTGTTGAAGAAATTTGTTCAGAAACACTTAGTTTAAGCCGTGGCACTGTAATGCAGTTTTATGCTGTTTTTGAGCTTCTCTCGCTGAGATAAGGCTGTTTTTGAAACATTGTGTTTCCTGTGAAATTGTCCACACAAAGTGACTTGAAAACCACTTTGTCCATGTTGTTTATCCCATTTGCCATAGTAGTGATGAAGAAATTTGTTCGTAAACACTTAGTTTAAGCCGTTAAAGCAGTTTTTATGCTGTTTTTGAGCTTCTCTCGCTGAGATAAGGCTGTTTTTGAAACATTGTGTTTCCTGTCAAATTGTCCACACAAAGTGACTTGAAACCCACTTTGTCCATGTTGTTTATCCCATTTGACATAGTAGTGATGAAGAAATTTGTTCGTAAACACTTAGTTTAAGCCGAAAAGCAGTTTTATGCTGTTTTTGAGCTCTTCTCTCGCTGAGATAAGGCTGTTTTTGAAACATTGTGTTTCCTGTGAAATTGTCCACACAAAGTGACTTGAAACCACTTTGCACATGTAGTGTATCCCATTTTGCCAAAGTTCTGAGTATGAAACTTATTTGTAAACACTTAGTTTAAGCCGTGGCGCTGTGATGCAGTTTTACATTAGGATGAGAAAGTGAGTCTTGAAATGCTGTTTTCTGTGTAATTGCAGACACAAAGTGAAGCCACATTGGCCATGTAGTGTATCCCATTTGCTGATGAAGAAATTTGTTCGTAAACACTTAGTTTAAGCCGTGGCACTGTAAAGCAGTTTTATGCTGTTTTTGAGCTTCTCTCGCTGAGATAAGGCTGTTTTTGAAACATTGTGTTTCCTGTGAAATTGTCCACACAAAGTGACTTGAAACCACTTTGTCCATGTTGTTTATCCCATTTGCCATAGTAGTGATGAAGAAATTTGTTCGTTAACACTTAGTTTAAGCTGTAAAGCAGTTTTATGCTGTTTTTGAGCTTCTCTCGCTGAGATAAGGCTGTTTTTTGAAACATTGTGTTTCCTGTGAAATTGTCCACACAAAGTGACTTGAAACCACTTTGTCCATGTTGTTTATCCCATTTCCCATAGTAGTGATGAAGAAATTTGTTCGTAAACACTTAGTTTAAGCCGTATAAGCTAGTTTTATGCTGTTTTTGAGCTTCTCTCGCTGAGATAAGGCTGTTTTTGAAACATTGTGTTTCCTGTCAAATTGTCCACACAAAGTGACTTGAAACCACTTTGTCCATGTTGTTTATCCCATTTTGACATAGTAGTGATGAAGGAAATTTGTTCGTAAACACTTAGTTTAAGCCGAAAAGCAGTTTTATGCTGTTTTTGAGCTTCTCTCACTGAGATAAGGCTGTTTTTGAAACATTGTGTTTCCTGTGAAATTGTCCACACAAAGTGACTTGAAACCACTTTGTCCATGTTGTTTATCCCATTTGACATAGTAGTGATGAAGAAATTTGTTCGTAAACACTTAGTTTAAGCCGAAAAGCAGTTTTATGCTGTTTTTGAGCTTCTCTCACTGAGATAAGGCTGTTTTTGAAACATTGTGTTTCCTGTGAAATTGTCCACACAAAGTGACTTGAAACCACTTTGCACATGTAGTGTATCCCATTTGCCAAAGTTCTGAGTATGAAACTTGTTTGTAAACACTTAGTTTAAGCCGTGGCGCTGTGATGCAGTTTTTACATTAGGATGAGAAAGTGAGTCTTGAAATGCTGTTTTTCTGTGTAATTGCAGACACACAAAGTGAAGCCACATTGGCCATGTAGTGTATCCCATTTGCTGATGAAGAAATTTGTTCGTAAACACTTAGTTTAAGCCGTGGCACTGTAAAGCAGTTTTATGCTGTTTTTGAGCTTCTCTCGCAGAGATAAGGCTGTTTTTGAAACATTGTGTTTCCTGTGAAATGTGTCCACACAAAGTGACTTGAAACCACTTTGTCCATGTTGTTTATCCCATTTGCCATAGTAGTGATGAAGAAATTTGTTCGTTAACACTTAGTTTAAGCTGTTAAAGCAGTTTTATGCTGTTTTTGAGCTTCTCTCGCTGAGATAAGGCTGTTTTTGAAACATTGTGTTTCCTGTGAAATTGTCCACACAAAGTGACTTGAAACCACTTTGTCCATGTTGTTTATCCCATTTCCCATAGTAGTGATGAAGAAATTTGTTCGTAAACACTTAGTTTAAGCCGTAAAGCAGTTTTATGCTGTTTTTGAGCTTCTCTCGCTGAGATAAGGCTGTTTTTGAAACATTGTGTTTCCTGTCAAATTGTCCACACAAAGTGACTTGAAACCACTTTGTCCATGTTGTTTATCCCATTTGACATAGTAGTGATGAAGAAATTTGTTCGTAAACACTTAGTTTAAGCCGAAAAGCAGTTTTATGCTGTTTTTGAGCTTCTCTCACTGAGATAAGGCTGTTTTTTGAAACATTGTGTTTCCTGTGAAATTGTCCCACACAAAGTGACTTGAAACCACTTTGCACATGTAGTGTATCCCATTTGCCAAAGTTCTGAGTATGAAACTTGTTTGTAAACACTTAGTTTAAGCCGTGGCGCTGTGATGCAGTTTTACATTAGGATGAGAAAGTGAGTCTTGAAATGCTGTTTTCTGTGTAATTGCAGACACAAAGTGAAGCCACATTGGCCATGTAGTGTATCCCATTTGCTGATGAAGAAATTTGTTCGTAAACACTTAGTTTAAGCCGTGGCACTGTAAAGCAGTTTTATGCTGTTTTTGAGCTTCTCTCGCAGAGATAAGGCTGTTTTTGAAACATTGTGTTTCCTGTGAAATTGTCCACACAAAGTGACTTGAAAACCACTTTGTCCATGTTGTTTATCCCATTTGCCATAGTAGTGATGAAGAAATTTGTTCGTTAACACTTAGTTTAAGCTGTAAAGCAGTTTTATGCTGTTTTTGAGCTTCTCTCGCTGAGATAAGGGCTGTTTTTGAAACATTGTGTTTCCTGTGAAATTGTCCACACAAAGTGACTTGAAACCACTTTTGTCCATGTTGTTTTATCCCATTTCCCATAGTAGTGATGAAGAAATTTGTTCGTAAACACTTAGTTTAAGCCGTAAAGCAGTTTTATGCTGTTTTTGAGCTTCTCTCGCTGAGATAAGGCTGTTTTTGAAACATTGTGTTTCCTGTGAAATTGTCCCACACAAAGTGACTTGAAACCACTTTGTCCATGTTGTTTATCCCATTTGACATAGTAGTGATGAAGAAATTTGTTCGTAAACACTTAGTTTTAAGCCGAAAAGCAGTTTTATGCTGTTTTTGAGCTTCTCTCACTGAGATAAGGCTGTTTTTTTGAAACATTGTGTTTCCTGTGAAATTGTCCACACAAAGTGACTTGAAACCACTTTGCACATGTAGTGTATCCCATTTGCCAAAGTTCTGAGTATGAAACTTGTTTGTAAACACTTAGTTTAAGCCGTGGCGCTGTGATGCAGTTTTACATTAGGATGAGAAAGTGAGTCTTGAAATGCTGTTTTCTGTGTAATTGCAGACACAAAGTGAAGCCACATTGGCCATGTAGTGTATCCCATTTGCTGATGAAGAAATTTGTTCGTAAACACTTAGTTTAAGCCGTGGCACTGTAAAGCAGTTTTATGCTGTTTTTGAGCTTCTCTCGCAGAGATAAGGCTGTTTTTGAAACATTGTGTTTCCTGTGAAATTGTCCACACAAAGTGACTTGAAACCACTTTGTCCATGTTGTTTATCCCATTTGCCATAGTAGTGATGAAGAAAATTTGTTCGTAAACACTTAGTTTAAGCTGTTAAAGCAGTTTTATGCTGTTTTTGAGCTTCTCTCGCTGAGATAAGGCTGTTTTTGAACATTGTGTTTCCTGTGAAATTTGTCCACACAAAGTGACTTGAAACCACTTTGTCCATGTTGTTTATCCCATTTGCCATAGTAGTGATGAAGAAATTTGTTCGTAA
>NW_027185264.1:5000-75000 GCF_022577435.1 Embiotoca jacksoni
TTTAAATAAATTTAAAAAAAATATAACAGAAACAGTGGTCCATTGAATTTGAAAATATATTTGGATACCGTAACACATTGGAGAAGTTACGAGGACTAAAATGGGGAGGTACGAAAAATGGCCAACGGAATAGAAGCTCCAAAAAGCCAGGCCCCCGCGCAGAAAGGTACGGTCGACAGACAAACAGTCCATCAGGCAAAGCAGAGTCAGAGGGAAAAAGAAATCCACAGGACTAAGCCAGGGGACCCAAAAAGGGAAGGCAAAACCGATCCGAAGGATAGAGAAAAACCCATAAGACAGAGCAAAGCCGTGGACTGTGAAATTTCATGGGGCAAACCGCTGCGCGGGGATAACAGCCAATGGGAGGGAAGCTCCAGAAGCCAGGGTTACTCAGTTACGCAGTGAGTACTCACAGTTGGTGTCGGTCCCAATCTTCCGAGAAAAGACATCCAGCGTTTGTGTCCATCTGTTATATTGAGTACGAACTACATGTGATTTCCCGCCATACTCTCCAGCTGTCTTCTCCAAGATGGTGAAGCCACGCGCTCATTAGCACAATGGTACACGCACGTGGCAAAGAACTCAGCTGCACTTAATAGCTTCCCTTCGGCCAACATGGTGGACTTTGTTATATTAACGAACCATAGATGTGTACAAAAGTATTTATCTGACTTGAACAAATGACAAGAATAACCTTTTTGTGGTCCTTCCAATGTCTCTGTCGCAGCTTCCCCTCCGTGTGTCGGCTTGTCTTTGTCCGTTTCGCGCTCTCCTGCCGGTTAGCTCCGCCCCTCTAACATCCTGATAGGTTCCACAATCAAAAAGTCTGGCTAGCAACACATTGACACCTCAACCAACCAATGAAAAAACAGTAATCACACGACAGGTTCGCGGTCACCAGAGAGCAGTAGGACACTTGAAAACTTTGAGCATTTAATTTTTAAGCTTATTAATATCAGTTAAGAATGTGTTGTTTTACATGATTGCAGATACACAGTGTTCAGGGGAGAGGAGCAGCACCGAACATAGCAACTACAACCCAGGAATTGAGAAAGCAGGTTTCACAGCTCCTGTAGTTCTCCACTGTGTCCACCAGAGTGCAGCAAACGCCGGTTGAGTACTGTGTGGAGGATCGTGGTCTCTGATTGGATGAAGCGGAAAAGTATATTTCCCATGTTCATGAGTATTTAGTTCCACTTCAACGTTACTTAGGCGTTGATAAAAAGTATGAGAGCAAGCAGTCGTAATATTTTCCAATATTTAGCTTGTATTTGTGTCTTTCTGGAGCTGTGACATAAAGTAAGCGCCACGAGTGATAAGGACATGACTGAACAGTGCTATAAATGACATGTGTTTCCTTTAACTTTATGTCAAACAGAATGGACTCAGTCATGACGAAACTCTGTGTCGGTTCGGTCCGTTGCGGGTTCGGGTGGTTGGGGGGGAATAAAAGGGGGGTGGTCGGTCAGCGGGACAGACAATATGCAAATGATTCAACAAATTACAATATTTTTCAAGTTCAACAATAAACTTGTAAATCTTTTTTATAAGTTATTGTCACAAACTACGCGTTCACAACAATTACTTTGATATCTCGAATCATCAACAACAACAACACAACAGAAAACACGTTTCATGTGTTCATGTGCTGTTTCAGTGCTGATTAAGTTGAACTATGAAGCTTTACAAATATCAAACATTTGAAACTTTTTATCACCTCATTAGCACTTCTACAACCAACAGTTCAACCTCTCAGTAATGAACAAATAGAGAAATCTTAACACTGTTAACAATGTAGTAAATTACCAGATTGATATTATTAATGATGTCTATCATCTTATGATCACAGCAGGTGAGTTACTCAGTGACGTCAGTGAAGAGTTTACAGTGTTGCTCAACAAGCGAGCAGACAGACACACAGACAGACAGACAATGAAAAAACAAGAGAATAACAACGTTGACAGTTTCCATGTTTTCAGGAGAGATCTCATTATACTGACTGAATCAATCTACCAATCAGAGCGGGAGGGGAGGGGAGGGGAGGGGAGGGTTACTACAGTTTCACTGTGTCCATCTTAAATGTGTGCATTCAGAAACCGGTAAATATGTCCAAGTGATAAATACTTCTGTGTTTTTAAGTATGTATTTATGTACCAGGTATGTTTAGGTCAAAATGAATCTGCATAACGGTCACTAGCCCAATGCTAACACTAATTCTATAGTAACTCTTATTAAGCATTACATAATCACAGGGTTGGAAAGCAGGTTATGCTAAAGTCATGTGCAACCATAGAAAGGATGATGTCATTGTGTAATGACTGTGAGTGGATGGATTACAATTTATCTTCAAAACTCATCTATATAGGCTGAACTTTGGGGACTTCCCACATTTACATATGAAGATGACCTTTAAACATATAATCAGTGGAGCAGTTCTTACATGTTGCTTGTTTCACCCCAACTTTCAGCCAGCACTGTTGTCCAGAGCAGGAACGTACCTATGACATATTACAAACATTACACAATGTCTTGTTTGTGAGCTGAGCTGCCCAATGGAGCAAGTTCAAGCTCAAATAAATACCTCCTTCCTTCCTTCCATCCAGACAACCACCACAACCAAGCAGCACTACAACAACTTCAGAGAGAACAGACTGCTGCTGCCATTAACACACAATGAGCAACACAAGTGACTTCTAACCAGTCACACACACCTTTGACACAAGTCACCGTATTTTCACCTGGGATGGAAGACGTGTGGAGGAATTACTTCTGAAGTAAGCTACTGTGACCAGGTGATAATAGACAGGAGCCACAATAAACTGGAACTTCACACTGATGTAGACAATCCAGTTGACTGGATGATAAAACTAAACACCAGGATTGATAAAGGGTCTGAAATAACTGTTTAATACAAAAATTAAATCAAACAGAAATTAACAACCAAACAAATCAAGAATGTGGGTCCAAACTGCAGTCAAGGAGGCTGGTTGGAAATGGCATGTACAACAAATAATCATCACTGCAAACAAATCCACTGGAGCTAAACCAAACCATTTAATAGCACTACGAAATAAACTAACTTAAACAAACTTACACAACACATGAATAAAGACTGGAACCATTTCCTTCTCCCTGGCAGCCCAAACACAGACACACTGTTTTAATGCCAAATACTTTGGGCTGTTTTTCCTGTTTCATTTCATTACAAACTAAAACCTAACAAATGATGGGGGGAAAAAACAGTGGCTGGTTTCTCAAAAGTATCTGCTGAAATAACTAAAGAAATAAAATCAATTAATAGAAAAAAAAAGAACTTTACAAACAAAATCAAATCATTTACAGGCCTGAAACAAAGCCCCTCCCCTCAGTTTAGAACATGCCGTTGCCTGGAGACTATTTACAAAAAATTAATAAGTTAATATGTTCAAAACAATAGTTGATTTTATTTGGTCTAAAGAGCTAAAAGATAAAGTTCATCTTTATATTTCTTCACTACTAAAACCATGTTTTTTAACAAATCTTTTAAAACAAAGGCAGCCGAACTAAATCACCACCAAACCAAGGCAGGCCTCAGCTTGAGCTCAGGTGTGCAGGAAAGAGGCCCAGGTGAGCTTCCTGCCTCAATAGACAATCCTCCCTTCCTGTCTGGGTCCTAGTGCTAGACTGGTATCTGCCCATCCACACTACTCACAAACTACAGCTCTTTTCTGCTCTCAAATGGAGACGTTAACAGTGGAAACAGGATCTGATGGAATTTAAATGTTTGAAAAACATAACCCTGTTAGGGTGAGGATCTCACATTTTATTTATGGTTACTAACCCTATACCCTAACCCATAGCCCTAGGAGTTTTGCTGGTGTTTTTACAGACATAAACAGCATATGAAAATAAAGGTTGACCATAGATCTTTTACACAACAACACAATGTGTCCATGATCTGGAAATTTATTATTCAAATCTTACTGAACCTGATTGAACCACATTTCTTATATATATATATATATTGTCCAGATCATTTTCACCAAGGTTAACAAACAGCTGAATTACACAATAATGGCTGCTTAATATTTTACTTTATAGGCACTGACAAGTGATACGAGGTATTTAGAAAAATTTAACAGAGACATAACAGAAGCAAACAAAAGTGTGAAAAGGAAATTATTAACAGAGTTTAACATAAGACTTTTCAGGTTTTACAAGATCATAATTGATGGAATGTCAGTCAATGATTTCCTGTTTTAAATTAAAACTGATTTACAAATATCTAAAGTCAATATGTGACTTTGAAATATCAGGAACATCTGGTGGCCTCATGGTTCAAGAAGACAAGTGCAGTGTCCACAGTTCAATCGTTGCTGGCGACCTTTTCTATGTCATATCCATCTCTGTTGTTTTTAATGAAACAAACTATCAACTGTTACACTGCAAATGGAAAACAGATTTACAAATGAACAATCTTAAATGTTGCATTGTTGACATTGTTGTGTGTCCATTTTACACTTTTGGACAGAGATCCGACCACCGGTTTGTCTGCACACAACTCTTTCCACCAGGCGGGGCGCTCCACAACCTGGCTGCCCTGCATCACCGTCGACCACAGGTTCTTATACAGCTGCATGGAGGACAAACAACACCACAGGTTGGACAACAATTTCTTGTGTGCACACAGCAGACCAAAACTCTTCTCTGTGGCCTAAAGGACATCTGGAAATATGCTGCAGTGGTTGTTGGTTAATCAGCTTTAAAACCTCAAGTTACTGTATTTTCCTTTATGTTGCAGGGCACATTGGAATGAAGGTCCACTCAACACTGAAACATCCACTGTGTTGGATGGAGGCTACCATAGAGAGCTAACACTCATGCTAGCACATTTACCAAGTTACATCTAAGTGAGTACAAAGAAAATACTCAAAACATTTTTTTTATTACAAAAGAAACATGTTCAAGATATTTTTAATAAAGCAGAAATCTATTTTTTATATATTGTATTATGTCTTGTACATGTATGTTTGTAATGTACTGATCTCTCACCATGACACCAGCTCTACACTGTAATAGAAGAACAACACTCATTTATATTTCTGTCCTCTACATGGATGTAGGACGGACTGAGGATGTTAACTTTCTGTCTGAGGCCTGGAAACGTTTCAGACTTATTATATTAGAACTAACTGATGAATGTGTCTGAATGTTTACAGGGAGGAAGAGAGAAACTCAACCTTCCTTCCTTCCTTCCTTCCTTACTAACCTCAGCTGTCATCTTCACCTGAACTGTGACTGCCAGGTGGACATCGGTTATTAGATCCATCTGAACATACTAATCACAGCTCATTCTCAGTTTGTTTACATGTGTGAGGCTGTGGTAGTTTTCCTTTTAGCAATGCGTTCATGCTGATGATGTCACAGAAAATTGAAACATTTTCCTTCATCCTCTAAGTCTTCCAGGTGATGAAGGTCCTCGTCGTCTGTGGGCTACAGCTTCAATAACTATCAAACCTAAAGGCTTAATCTGATGCTCCTACATTTAGCTGCAAGTCAGCTTCTCACATATAAACACACTAACATGCACACATGAATCAGGAATATTTAAAACAGATCCCTATATTTAAAAAAAACACAAACAGTGGTCCATTTAATTAGAGAATATAATTACAAACCGTAAATAGTACGAGGAAGGCAAAAAGCACGGAGTAGAGCAAAGCTCCTCCAAGAGCTGGCCACCTCCTAACTGCATATAGTTACAGAGTCTCAAAGACAGACAGGGCAAACGGCCAACGGACAAAATGCTCCACAAGGCCCGCCCCTGCAGGACAGGGAGACTCTACAACAGGAGCAGATGCAGAAGCAACCCTTGTCCTCAAATTTGATCTGCTGAAAAAAGGCAAGAGGACCTGCCCAGCAAGCAAAAAAGACTCGGAGACCACGAGGGTACCACTTTTATTTTATTTTATTTTTTTCGTTCCCATGCCTAATGAAAACTAAAATAAATCGAAACGTTGCGAGAGGCACAAGAATTGAAGACAAATTGTTCATTTTTTTTCAAAGACAAAACCAGTTTCATTTTATTTTTTTATTTCGGGATCTGTACCCACCTACACAAAAAAAAAAAAAAAAAAAAAAAAATATATATATATATATATACTTACCATGAACAGGGACTAATGAGCCCAAATGGGATCCTCTTCGGTCACCGTGGAGGACGAGACGGTCCCCCGGTGACATGGACGGGAATACCCTAATTGGAAGCACGGGATATGAGGGAGAGGGGTTGGGGTGGGAGACCTGCCGGGGGATGGACCGTGCATCCCCTCTTGTCCATTCATTCAGACGAGAGGATCAGTTTCCCTAACCCTAACCCCTGACCCCCTGGCCCTAAACCCAAAATCGGAAATCATTAAAAACCAAGTGACTTATGGAAAAAGAAGACAAGTGACAAAGTAAAGCAAAATTTTATTGGAATTACAAAGCTAAATACAGCACTAAAAAAAACACAAATTATTATATAATAAAATACTAACAATGGTCAAACAATTCAAGAATAAAATAAAAATCAGTATACCAGCATAAAAAAAAAGGCAAAAATCAAGAAGAAAAGCTATTCTTTTCTCCAAAAATTATGAGCTGCACCGAAAAGGCATAAAATTAGGAGTCTGCTAGACAAACAGGGCTCTCAGCCTCTGAGCAAAGAGCTCCACAAGGCCTGCCCTGCAGACAGAGGGAGGCACTATTTAAGGAGCACTGCAGCACCCTCTGTCTCCTCCTCTCATTCTCTGCAGCTGAACTCAGGAACAGACCTCACACAGCAAGAAAGACTGGAAGACCACAAAAACAACCACAACCTTTATTTTTTCCTGCCTAAGCCTGAAGAAGACTCAGCAGTGGAAACAGGCACAGAAAAATACCTTTTTATTTCACTTTTTTCAACCAAGGAAACACAAACAAGTCTCTTTTCAGTTTATTTCTTAATTTTTTGGAATTGGAACATACTTACCACAAAAACAAAAAAACATACTCACCATGAATAGGGATCAAAGTCCAAACTGGATCCTCGTCCGACCGTCCCCCGGCCACATGGACTAGGAAACCCTAATTGGAAGCGCAGGATGGGGGAGAGAGGGGTTGGGGTGGGAGACCTGCATGAGGGATGGACCGTGTACCCCCTCTTGTCCGTTCATTGGGACGGGAGGATCAGTTCCCCTAACCTTATTGCTAGCAATGGGGTAAATGGCAAGTATGCCACAGGAGGCACCTACAGCCACCAAACTTTCCAGGCCTGATTGTGGGCACAGGATATGCCCCCCTCACCAAATTTCAAGCCCCCCTCCCACCTCCACAAAAAAAGTTGTTCAAGAGGAGCTGATCCCAAAGTGCCCATTTTTGCAAGTTCGCCCACTTCCCAGCTCGTAAATACTCGCCCATGGATCCTATTGATCGGCGTTACCCCAATTAGTGGGGGTAGAGCCTACTTCCAGGTCTCTACAACCTTCCCAGCTAAAGTTATTCAGGAGGGGCTGATGAGCATGTGGTTTTCTTCCCTAGTCCTATAGCAAATTTTCAACAAAATCGGCCTAATTCGCCAAAGACAGCACCTACGGACACAAAAATTTAAAAGGCATCCTGGGCCACTACAGACCGTCCTGCACACCCACTTTCAGAACCTTACCAGCTCTGGGAGTTATTTGACGATCAGCCCTTTTTCATATGAATGGGAGTCTATGGTAGCTGTGTCAAAGGAGGGCGCTAGAGGTACCAAACTTTACAGGCATAACAGGGGCCTAATGAAAAGCACACACCAACTTTCAGACCCGTACTTCTGGGAGTTTTTTGAGGATCAGACTTTTTTTTTTTCTGGTTATCACGCCTATACCTAGCGTAAGTGTAACCCTTACCCTTAACCACCAGGGAAAATGGGCATCAGTGTTTGTGAACCATTTATTTGCAAATTTAACTACAGTTCCCATAAGCACTGACTGCTATTCTCCCTCTCTCTGCAGAGGGAGGAGAGTGGGAGGAGGAACAGGAGGAGGAGGAGGAGGGGGAGTTTGGGAAAGAATGTGTGGAATTCATTTCCTGTTGAGCAGCTCTCACAGTGAAGGAGGAGACGAGGAGTCATGGCCAAGTCTGAAGCTCTCCTCCGTAGCATGAAGGAGAAGGAGCACTGACTTCTGTGGCTCCTGCTGGTGACTGTCCTGTTCTCCTCCCCTAGACCTCCTGACTGAGGAGGAGGAGGAGGAGGAGGAAAGGGAGTTGCAGTATGGCTGAACCCCTGCTGAAGAGGACCTTTTCCAGGCTGAGAGGCAAAGACAGAAGCCGCAGGAAGACCGACTCCAAACTGAGCGGTGAGCAGCTCAGATGAACTTAATCATCAACAGCTTCAGCCTGAAGTTTAAACTGAGTGTTTGTGAATGCCGCTTCAGTCTGAACATGTTTCTGATGGTTGGTTTGATGTCTCAAACTGGAATGTAGATTAATGTGTCAATCAATCAAACTATGTTGTTCCTGCTGGAACCCAAAGGGTCGCTCCGCCGTAGTTGAGCTCCTGTTTCATGAATGTGTCCGCTGTGTCTCTGCAGGTCAGTCTGACTTCACTCTCCTCCACCACAGCAGAGATTGAAGGAAACAAGCAGTCAAACAGGGCAGTGGATGTAACTGTTATCATGCAGTTAGATTGCTAGTTTCCGTTCAGTCAGACAAACAGACAACACAGTGTGTGATGTTGGACTCTGCGTGAGTCTTCATCTGGTTGTGTGTGTTGTTGTGAGAGTATTTCACAAGGAAATCATTCCAGACGACTGACTGCTCAGTTTACTGATTTCTTGACAGACTTCAGCTCATGAAACATCTTTATTGTTTCACAGTTTGCATTGTGAATCAGACTCTTTGGTTTGTGTTTATGGAGCAGTGTGTTTATGTGTTTATGTTTGTGTGTGTGTGTGTACCCGCAGTCATCCTATGGAGCCAAGTTAAACCAACCAATAGAAATTCTTGTCTCCTCCAGCACCATAGGCCCCGCCCACTACATCAAACTCAACTTGCAATCAAAAGTTTTTGAGTTTAAAGCAAAGAGTGTGATTGAGTGTGAAAACCTTCTGTGACACAATAAATAGGGAAACTGTGAGAATGCATATCGTTGTCTGTCTGTAGCATTAAAAAGATACACTGCTGTCATACAGCCGGTCTGTGGTCAACCAACAACCTGAACCTCCATATCGGACCTGAAGGATCTGCTCAGTTTGTTGTGAACATGCAGGTGTAGTCAGATGTGACCCGAGTCAGCGGGCTCAGCTGGGCTACATAATGGGCCTTAGAAACCTTCACAGTCTGTCAGCCTTCAGCCACATGCTAACACGCTGCAACCTTCACCATGCTCTTTATGTTAGCATGTTAACATTAGCGCAAAAGTTTTCACTTGTTTATCTCGGCTGACTGTTAGTATTTATAAGTGTTAGTATTTATGAGTGTTAGTATTGCTGACTGTTAGTATTGCTGACTGTTGGTATTCATGACTCTTCGTATTTATGACTCTTTGTATTTATAACACTTCATATTTATGACTGATTGTATTCATGACTGTTAGTATTCATGACTGTTAGTATTTAGGACTGATTGTATTCATGACTGTTAGTATTTAGGACTGTTTGTCTGTTCTCATCATTTCTGACCGAAGCACCGTCTCAGATATGACTTTTGACCTCAGTGAGACAGATAGTATTGAACATCTGAACCAGATCTAATGATCCCCAGCAGCTTTCAAAGTTGGATGACAGACACTGAGCAGCAGCAGATCAACCACCTGGTCAAGAGGTCCGCCAGGTCCTCGGGTCTGTTCTGAATCAGGACCTGTTCTGGATCAGAGTTGAGCTCAGTTCCCGTCTGCAGAGTTTCTGTGAGTGTTGTTGGTCAAAACAGAGTCGGACACTGAAGACGTCACTATTTAACAGTTTCCCCTTGCTCCCAGTTTTTGTGCTAAGCTACGCTAACAGTTTCCCCGCTACGCTAACAGTTTCCCCCAGCTCCCTGTCTTTGTGTTAAGCTACGCTAACAGTTTCCACTTGCGTATACTTGCATAAACCACATATTGGGAGACGTTGCGGTAAACCTGATATCACATCAGAACCAGGATCAGAATCAGAACCAGGACCTCAGAGTGTAAATGGGCTTCAGCTCAGTTCAGAAACTTTAATCTGCTTTAATGTTCCACTTCCTGCAGACAAACTGGGTCAGCTGACCACTTCCTGTCATTAGACCTGTTTGTGTGTGTGAGTATGTGTGTGTGTGTGTGTGTGTGTGTGTGTGTGTGAGTATGTGTGTGTGAGTTTGTATGTGTGTGTGAGTGTGTGTATGTGTGTGTGAGTGTGTGTGTGTGTGTGTGTGTGTGAGTGTGTGTGTGTGTGTGTGTGTGTGTGTGTGTGTGTGTGTGAGTTTGTATGTGTGTGTGTGTATCTCTCCCTGTGATGTTGTATCAGTTGCAGATTTCCGATACCATTCTGTTGACACCAATGTTCAGTAAACAAACAATTTTATTTGTGAAGCACAAATTTTTCTTAATGGTGTTCTCGAATAAACAATTAATCCATGCGTGTGTGTTGCTGACAGCAGTACATTTAAAACCAGTTGATAAAAGTCAGTTTGAAAAGACGATCGATGATCTAAAGTGTTTAAAGAACCTTTTTTGAACATGAAGTAGTTCTTCCATTAAACTGTGTGTGAGGGGGAAGGGTGTGTGTGTGTGTGTGTGTGTGTGTGTGTGTGTGTGTGTGTGTGCGGGGGGGGGGGGTGTTGCTGACTGCAGTCTTTGTGTGTCTGTGTATTTTCGCACTAATGAATAGTGAATAGACAGCAGTGTGTTTAGTCTGAAATACAGAGTCTTCATTCACATCTGCACAGTCACAGCTGTTTACACACACACACACACACACACACACACACACACACACACACACACACACACCGATCAGAATGTCTCTGGATGCATAGAATTAAAAACAGATGGACTATTATTAGTGCTCACACTCACAGTCCTCTATCAGACCTTTGGAGGCTCAGTCAGATGACAGGAAGTCGAGGCAGACCTCTGCAACGTGTCACTTCCTGCCTGGGCCTGCAGAGAGTCCTGTAGAGTCCTGCAGAGAGTCCTGGAGAGTCCTGTAGAGAGTTCTGGAGAGTCCTGTAGAGTCCTGTAGAGAGTCCTGTAGAGTCCTGCAGAGAGTCCTGTAGAGAGTTCTGTAGAGTCCTGCAGAGAGTCCTGTAGAGTCCTGCCGAGAGTCCTGTAGAGTCCTGTAGAGAGTCCTGTAGAGTCCTGCCGAGAGTCCTGTAGAGTCCTGCAGAGAGTCCTGCATAGAGTCCTGCAGAGAGTCCTGCATAGAGTCCTGTAGAGAGTCCTGTAGAGTCCTGCCGAGAGTCCTGTAGAGTCCTGCCGAGAGTCCTGTAGAGAGTTCTGTAGAGTCCTGCCGAGAGCCCTGTAGAGTCCTGCCGAGAGTCCTGTAGAGTCCTGTAGAGAGTCCTGTAGAGTCCTGCCGAGAGTCCTGTAGAGTCCTGCCGAGAGTCCTGTAGAGTCCTGCCGAGAGTCCTGTAGAGAGTCCTGTAGAGTCCTGCAGAGAGTCCTGTAGAGTCCTGCAGAGAGTCCCGCAGAGAGTCCACACCAGAGAAGAACAGGGTCCGATGAAGACAATGTTACACTGTGCATTACTGTATTGCATCACACTCGCTGAATTTACTGATCGCATCGTGTTCCAACAAACTGTTCAAGTCTCATTGTGTATCTCATTGTGTATTTTCTTGATTCTTGTTGTTCTGGTTTTGTACCCTCATGGTTGAAATGCACTTATTGTAAGTCGCTTTGAATAAAAGCGTCAGATAAATGAAATGTAATCTCATAATAACACCTGTGTTTCCTCCAGAGGCTGGCAGGTCGGACTCTCCACCATCACCATCAGTGACGACAACAGCAGACCCTAACACACCTTCACCTCCTCGGAACCACATCACAGTTGCTAAGAAACAGCAATGGTCACGGCAGGGGTGGGCAACTCCGCCCTCCCCTCTGCCTCCAGGCTCCGCCCCCATAGCCTCCGACCGGGAGCGCCTGTTAGGGGTATTCCATGATGCATCAGTGCAGGCCTGGAGCCAGAGGCTGACACAGGACAAGGTACATATTCCTTATTTTACTATTCCTCTTAGTCCTCCCCTCCTGTTTTAGCTCCTAGTAGGTGGTTGTCTCCTCCTTGTTTCTGCAGGTGGAGGCTTGACTCTTCCTACTTGTTTCTGTAGCTGGAGGTTTGACTCCTTGTTTCTGCTGCCGGAGGTTTGACTCCTCCTTGTTGTCTCTCCTTCTGCTCCTTTTATTGGTTTGACCTCCTCGTGTTGTTGTGTCTCCACACAGCTGTATGGTGACAGGATGTGTGTCCCTCTGGCCTGCGATATGACCAGCGCCCCCTGTGTTAGCACAACAACACCGGAACCCTCCCAGCCAGCAGGGGGCTCCACTGATGCTCCCACCACCTCAACCGGCACCAAACTATCGGGCCAGCGAGCCTACCTGCAGAGCCTGGATCGCAGCAGCCGGGCCTGGGTGCTATCTTCAGGAAAATCCCAGGCTTCAGATGAGGTGTGCGGCCCTCCGGAGGACAGCAGCAGCAACATCTGGTACAACCCCATCCCTGAGGAGGAGGACGCAGGAGGTCCCCGCAGGGACGAGGAGATATGGAGGAGGAGGGACGAGCAGGAGGGAGTCACGTTGGCTGGCCCAACAGAAGGTTGTAGCTCTGACTGTCCACTGGAGGGCACCAATCCAAGTGTCAGTCACCATATTGATGACATCACAGCAGAAAATCCAGGTAAAGCCTCTCGATTTCACCTCCTGTTACGTGACACTGCACCATATTTACTCTCCACTCATCCTGTCCATCTCTTACCTCCTCCAACTCCCCGCCCTCAGACTCTAGCCCCGCCTCCCAGAAGAAAGGGGGTGTGTCTGGCAGTGTGATTGACAGGTTGAGATCTCCCGGTACAGTGAGGAAACTCTCTCTGAAGATGAAGAAACTTCCAGAGTTGCGCCGCAAACTCAGCCTTCGTTCATCATCTCGCTCTCATCGCCACGGAAACGATAGCAGAGAGGGCGGGGAGTCTACCAGTAAGAATGCAATGTCATCATCAGTGCTGTCAAATCAGAATGTGATCAGCAGATATCATCTGGATAGCTCCGCCCCCCCAGCCCGACCTCTTCGACGATCATCCAGAGGAGGCTCAGCCAGTAAAGGAGGTAACGTGTTTATTTACAGGAAGTTAAACTGCTCACCTGAATCCCCCTTTCTAAATCTAGTGAACCTCGTCTGTTTTCCTGTCAGGGTATCTGAGTGATGGCGACTCCCCGGAGCTGCTGCCACGGCAACAGGCCTCTCAACTTGTGTCTTCCCAGGAAGCGGCGTGCGACGTGAGCTCGTTCCAGCTCTACGCGGGCTCCGACCCCCCTCGGTGCAGCCAGCGGGTGACGGGCTTACTGACCGTCCACCTGCTCGGCCTTGAGGAGATGAAGACCAGCAGGTGCCGACTCACCATCACTTCAGGGACCATAGCAGCATCCAATGGACATTTGAGGAGCTGCAAGCCAACTGTCTGATGCTGTGATTAGCTGTCTGACAAGATGTGTGGAGTTGCTCCATGTAAAGAGTAGAAACTGACCTCTTATTTATTATCGACTGACATCATCTTCTCTGAGAGCATCACTGTCAGACCCAACCAATTTAGAGAGCATCGCTGTCAGACACCAATCAAGTCCTAATTTAAACGATCTTTGTGTTTCTTTCTCAGATCCGTTTTTAGGGAAATTGTACAACCTTCAGTTTTACGATCAGGAGCGCCCCCTGTTGGTGGTTATTGATGAAGTCACCCCCTCTCTCCCTGTCTGTCTCTCGACACAGGTCAGAGGATAGTAAACACGTCTTCTTGGCCATCCAGATCGACGGGGTGACGAGAGCGAGGACCGCCCTCCTGACCCTGCAAGGCTCCGCCCTCTCTCTAAACCACACCTTCCACCTGGAGCTGGAGAGAGCGCGGCAGCTCCGTGTGGTGGTGTTAACACCAGGTACGACAGTGTAGATCAGCTCTGGGACAGCCAGTTCAGAAGTCCGCTGAGTATCTGTCTGATATTAAGATTTCTTCAGTTTCAGTGATCAGTGATGTTTGTCTGAACTCCCATGATGCACTGCAGACAGGAGCTGCTCACACACAGTTCTGCTGCTTTAAAGGGTTGGGTCCACTCAGTGTGGTGCAGCCAGGTAGCCCTGGAGATTGAGAAGTAGGTCTTGGGACCAAAGGGTTGCCATTTCAATTCCTTGGGCAGGCAAGGGAAAACATCTATAACTGAAGTGCCTTTAAGTAAGGCACTGCTCACCTCTGATGGAGGGCATAACCCTCTGAACCCTGATCAGATGGTAATCTCTGACTGATGAATGGTGAATGTTGGAGTTTTTTAAAGAAAATATTTCTAGTATGAGGTCAAACTCCTGGGTGTGTAAAAACTATGACTAAAAATGAATCTTCCTCTTTTAACCAAATCCAGTCAGGTTCCGAGTGCTGAGTGTAAATGCACCTCTGATGCTGCTCATTGTTCTAGTGGAACTCTGAGAGCTGCCGGTTCTCCTCATAGAACCCAATTACACCAGCATCTCCTCTGACTTTTTTATGCCTGCAGCATATTTCCAGCACCGCCATCAGGTTGACTCTGGACTGTTCCCCAGCTGCTAGTTTTGGGTTCTATTGGTTCAGGTTGGTAAAAACCACTCTGACTCTCCTGAAGTCAAAGCAGCTGCTCATCGATTGTTCTGTCCCCAGCTGGAGTGGGTGGAGTTAAAACAGCGACTGAGCAGAGTCACTCTTCAGGTGGTCCAACCAGAAACCGGGTCTGCTGTCTGGGAGGAGTCTCCATCCCGCCGCTCTTTAAAGGTTCATTACACAAATCATCTTACTCATTCGATTTTGTTTTATGATTCTTAGATATAAACTCTACTGAATATGAAAAATAATAGGATTAAATATGAAGAATATGAATAACAATATTAAATATATGAAGAATATGAATAATAATCTAATTAAATATGAAGAATATGAATTTAATGATAATAATTAAGGGTTATATTTTGTGACTCAGGGAGTCGCAGTCAGCAGCTGTGTGTGAAGCTGGAGCCTCGAGGACTTCTGTACGTCAAACTGTCTCTGCAGGAGAAGTGGGACACGCAGGTACATGTGATCTTAGTGGTTCTACAGTGTTCTGGACATTTAGACCCAAAACATGTTTCTACTGATGTTCCACTGAGTGTCATACGTGTTCCCATCTGCAGCCCAGCGCTGATGCATCCACACCTGCTACTGTGTTTGGGGTCGAACTGCACCACCTGGTGGAGAAAGAAGGATCTTCATGTCCAGTCCCCCTGCTGATCCAGAAGACTGTGATGGAGATTGAACGACGAGGACTGAAGGTCCAACACGCTACAGTCACGCTAGCAGCTGAGAGGCTTACTATTAGCACAGTGTGCTAAATGCTAACATGCTAATGTGTGTGTGTGTGTGTGTGTGTGTGTGTGTCTCAGGTGGTGGGTCTGTACAGACTGTGTGGTTCTGCTGCAGTGAAGAAGGAACTCAGAGACTGGTTTGAGAGGAACAGTTCAGCTGTCTGTCTGTCTGAGGACCTCTACCCCGACATCAACGTCATCACAGGTCAGTGAATGCAGCACCACAGGACCTGTCCCAGACCGGACCGGAAGGACCTGGACTGGACCAGACTGTAAAACCTAGACCGGACCTTAAGGTCCTGGACCGGACCGCAAAACCTAGACCGGACCGTAAAACCTAGACCGCACCGTAAAACCTGGGTCTGACCATAAGAAGCTGGACCTAAAGAACCAGACTCCATCTTGTCTCAGGTATCCTGAAGGACTACCTGCGGGAGCTGCCGTCCCCCCTCATCACCAGGACTCTGTACCAGGTGGTCCGGGAGGCCATGACACTTCGACCCCCACCTGCCCCACCCGCAGCGCCGGACTCCCAGCTGGCCCAGATCACCACAGAGCTGGTGTCCTGCCTGCCTCTTCCAGAGAGGGTCAGTCTACCGATGGTACTGCAGCCGGTCCATTCGGACGTGTTTCTTTGTTCAACCCAGAACGAGATTTATCGTCTCAACCATCAGACCTCTTTATTCTGGAGTCGACACCACCAGAACCAGAACCAGAACTAGAACCAGGTGTTTTATGTGCACACTTTAGATCCGTTGCTAACATGAGATCTGCTCCAAAAGCAGCTAGTAAACCTTCCAGATGTTTTAATTTGAGTCCAGATGTTTTACCGTATGAACCCTTCAGAACACAAATGGGCAGAACTTCTCAATCGGGCCGAGACGTCCTCAGAGGAAAACAAAACAACCCATAAAATGAACAGCACGGTTTTGTTCCAATCTGCTGCTATTGACTGTGGTTCCAGCAGGAGGCGCAGTGGTGCAGTTCACAGCAGACAGTAGACATATGTGGGCCTCTGCTCCATCAGCTGCCAGAGTGCAGGGGGATTCTGGGTAATGTAGGCGGTAGGTTTGAAACAGGAAGAAGTTGTGGTCCATGTTGCATCTGACTGTCAGTGATTGATTGATTGATTGGTGGTGGTTTATTGGTTGTGATTGATTGATTGATTGATGATGACTGATGAGAGTTACCTCACTGTCTCCCCCTACAGGCCACCTTGGCTCTGCTGCTCGACCACCTCAGCCTGGTGGCGTCCTTCAGCTCCTCCAACAGGATGACGCACCAGAACCTCGCCGTCTGCTTCGGCCCGGTGCTCCTCACCCCGACCCAGGAGGGCTGGAGGGGAGGAGGAGGAGGGAGAGCAGGAAGGGGAGCTGGGAAGGGGTTCGGTCACGGTGACGAGATGGCAAGCGCGGTGGACTTCAAAAGGCACATTGAGGCGCTGCACTACCTGCTGCAGCTGTGGCCAGGTGAGACAGCTGAAGCTCCGCCCACTAATCCCCTGTTGTTGTCATGGAAACCACCCTGCCTCTGATTCTCCTTTCACATCTTCTTCCTCAGTACCGACCCATCGAGTCCCAGCAGACAGCGACACCTCTCCCCCTCCCTCCCCCGCCCTTACCCATAATCCCCTGGGCCAGCAGCAGCAACCGCGGCGTCCTGCCGTGCGATTGGCTCTGCCTCAGAACCCCGGGGAAGAAGTGGTGGTGTCGCGTCGAGGCCGCGGTGGTCTGGCCCGGCTGGAGAGTCCACCGCCGATGAATCGCTACGCCGGAGACTGGAGCGTCTGCGGACGAGAACTTCTGTCCGGACAGGACGCCGACTACGACGAGGTGGCAGGAAGTGGCAGTGACGCAGGTAACGTACACGGAGCGCTATGTCCTCCTTCAACACAGAACATGGGAGAACGTACTCACCGGCCAGCAGGGGGAGCCAGATCTCTCTGCAGGAGCTGAGCTCATAATCATCACAAGGTTTAACAGAAGATTATCAAAATAAAATGTCAAAACAAACAAATCATTTTATTTTTATTAAAATAAAAATGACAGAAACATTTATAATCTCCTCAATGGAAATAAGCTGCAATCTTCTCGGCCTCACTGTTTGTTGTTGTTGTTTCAGGCAGCGGTGATGAAGAGGAGGAGGAAGAGGAAGAGAAGAAGGAGGCATGGTCGTCAGGAGGAGGAGGAGGTCTGTACGTGGACGAGTTTGTGGATTTTGATGCTCCGTTTCACTGTCGTCTCAGCCTGAAGGACTTCGACACTCTGATCCACGACCTGGACCGAGAGCTGGCCAAGCAGATCAACATCTGTCTGTAGAGGAGGAGGAGGGGGAAGAGGAAGAGGAGGAGGAGGAGGAGGAGGAGGAGGAGGAGGAGCATAATCTGCCCTCGGTTAAAGATCCAAACAGAACATCTGAGTTAAGCTTCATTGTTTATTGATTTCTTCAAAAGCTTCAACAATTTAATAACTCAGACCTCAGATCAGCTGGTACTTTGACCTTTGACCTCTGACCTTCCTAAGCAAGCAGCTGTTGAAGACAACAAAAGCTCAGAAACTCAGCTTGTTGCCTTCAAAAGTAAATGAATTTATCAGTTGTTCTGAATTCATCAAAGAAAATTAATTTTTCAAAAAATATGAAGAAACATTCTGACATTTGTTTCATTTTAAATTTTTAGTTTGTTTTATTTAAGTTGTTAAGTTTAAAGTTATTCCTCTCATCATCTTAACCTGTTTATGCTATAAAAACATTCAAACTTAGTCATCAGCATTTGAACTAATCATCATAAAACTTTTGTTTCTATCTTAATATTTAATTCAAAATTTCTCACAATAACAAGATGGAAAATTCTGTAATTGCAAGAAGAAAACTGTAAATTGCAATAATCTTTATTAATATATATTATTACTGTTTTAATAAGATCATTTCAGATTAAAAAGAAAATCATCTCAAATTTAGTTCTAACAAAGTGAAAGCAGAAGATTATGAGAATATTGGAGGTGTAAGAAGCTCTTCTCATCATAATGAAAGTTATTTTAAAAAAAAAGAAGAAAAATACAACAAAGAAAAGGGATTTGGTGTTGATTCTCTTTATTATCTTAATTAAAGGAATGATTTTATTATCACCTGATCAAAACTAATCATTCTGACAGTATGAATCTTTACACGAGGAAAACAATATTTCAATTATTTCAATGTAAATTAGAAAACAGATGCAAAGAATATGACGAAGAGTCAAATCTTATGACAAACAACAAATGTCAGAAATCTTTTTTCATGTATTTAAATTCTGGCCAAAGAAGAAATCAACCACAACATGAACTTTATTTTCTTTGGTGAAATCTGATCATCTGTCTGAAGACGTTTAACGACTGCCGGCCGTCCTGAAGGAAGTGCTGTGCCAAACATGAATTTATTTATTTGATCCAAAGCTAGATGTAGTATTAGTGCTGCCCTGAAGGAGGCGCTGCTGGGAAGGAACTACAGGGACCAGAACCTCCTGAGCTACAGGGACCAGAACCTGCTGTCTCGTCCTTCACATGATCAACATGACTGCGGAGGTTTCCTGCAGGTCCGGACACAGCGGCGGCCCTGAATTCTCACGTGATGTTAACTGTGTTCTGGTTCAAGTGGATCCTGGTGGTTCAGGTGGATCCTGGTGGATCCTGGTGAACTGTGTTGAGGCTGTTTGCACTGTTGAAGCCATAATATCACGTGTTGAAACTTTTAGTTGAAGTGAACAAACTGCAGAAGTTGTCGCTCTGCTGCTTCCTCCAGACTTCCTGTCACTCAGAGTGCCCCCTGCTGGTTTGGTGCTGATGTGGCAGCAGAGCGATGTGACCTGCGAATATATTTCATTGTTTTCTCGGTACAGAGTTTCTAACAGTGAGAGTTCCTGTTCTGATTGTTCCTCTTGTTTTTGACAGTATTCCTTTTTTGCACAACTTCGGTAAGCACTTATGTTTTTTTTTTTATTGATGATGACGATGTTTCTATGCAGACGATGTAACCAAAGTGTTGAAGCACAGTTCCTGTTGGAACAAACCACAGCAGCCTGTCAGTTTGTCTTATTACCCTGAACAACTATTAAACACTTTATTATTATCAACCGAACGACTGGGCTCTGTTTATTATACCAGGCAGTACCTGCTGTCTGACAGGCTCCGCCCACCCTCTACGTTACCGCTGGACGTTCTTCTTTTGTTGCCGTTGGGGTTTTTTTGGCTTCTCTTTGATTGGATGAAAGACTGACCTCCTGACGATTCAGGACTCTGATTGGCTGATTGTCTCGCTCACCCTTTCCTTTCCCCCTCTCTCAGCGGCGTCCTCTTTAAAATGGCTGAAAAATAAACGTAAAAGAAGTGAAACGAAGAAGAGGAGGGTCTTCCTCCTGCTGCCGGCTCCGGTTCTCCTGACGTGGATTCTACTGGATTCTACTGAGTGAAACTTTTCAATGAACTGCACCAGGTGAGAGAGAGACGGATATGAAACTGCGCCACAGCAGATTCGTTCTCCGTCAGCCGGCTTCTGTGTTTCTACCGGGGTCTACCGGGATCTACCGGGGTCTACCGGGTTCTACCGGTGTCTACAGGGGTCTACAGGGGTCTACCGGGATCTACCGGGGTCTACCGGGTTCTACCGGTGTCTACAGGGGTCTACCGGGGTCTACAGGGGTCTACCGGGATCTACCGGGGTCTACCGGTGTCTACAGGGGTCTACAGGGGTCTACCGGGGTCTACCGGGTTCTACCGGTGTCTACAGGGGTCTACCGGGGTCTACAGGGGTCTACCGGGATCTACCGGGGTCTACCGGGGTCTCCCGGGGTCTACAGGGGTCTACCGGTGTCTACAGGGGTCTACCGGGGTCTACCGGGGTCTACCGGGTTCTACCGGTGTCTACAGGGGTCTACCGGTGTCTACCGGTGTCTAAAGGGGTCTACCGGTGTCTAAAGGGGTCTACCGGGGTCTACTGGGTTCTACCGGGTTCTACCGGTGTCTACCGGTGTCTAAAGGGGTCTACCGGTGTCTACAGGGGTCTACCGGGGTCTACTGGGTTCTACCGGGTTCTACCGGTGTCTACAGGGGTCTACCGGGTTCTACCGGTGTCTACAGGGGTCTACCGGTGTCTACCGGGGTCTACTGGGTTCTACCGGGATCTACTGGGTTCTACCGGGTTCTACCGGTGTCTACCGGGGTCTACTTTATGAGCTGTGTCAACCAGTCCGACCAGTTCACTGACGTACACTAACTTCAGGGGGATTTTAGACTTCAATGTAAATCGTCATTTTAACGAGGTCGTCACTAAACGACGATAAACGACCTCTGACGTCACTGATGCTTTTATTACAGGTTTGAGTGAAAGATGAATAAAACTAATCTGATTTGCTTCAACACGTCTGAACCACAGACACCAGGATGGAAGCAAGCGTCTTGACAATCATTGTTGGTAATCATTGAGAAGCTAATGTTTGCTCCCGCATGGTTTCCTGTCTTCACACATTTAATATCTGAAAACGTTCAATTGTTTTAATATAAAACATTCAAATTATCCTGAAACTCACATCAACAATTCAGTTTAAATGAATTCCAGGACAACTACATTCATGTCACTCATCCGTCACTCACTCTTTATGAATGTCTGTATATAATATATGATATTTGACAGAAGACTTAACCATTAAAATGATGAACGTGGTGGTTCCAGAGCTTTCACAGCGTCAGTCCAGAATAGATATGAGTCTGCTGTGTCTTCAGGGTCCTCCGCGTCTTGCAGCCCGTCTCCGGGGGTCCGTCCCCCATCAGGCCGGTGGACGTGGCCGTGACCATCTGCCTGGCCTCTCCTCCGCCGCGCTCCGTCCTCTACCAGTACCACTACTCCTCGTCAGCTGCTCTGCTGCCTCACTGCCGAACGCTACGACCCTGTCTGACCTTCACAGACGGCAGCAACGTCGCCACGGCAACCACAACCTCAACGTCCGGTCCCGCAGAGAGCAGCGAGGTGAGGAAGAAGAAGAGGAGCGTGGTGTTCGCAGACTCTCGAGGTTTGGCACTCGCCGCCATCCACATCTTCAACGAGGCCGACGAGGAAGCGCTGACGGAGCTGCAGTTCCACCTGACCGAGATAGAGGGCGCTGCAGCCGGACCGCATCCAGACCACATTAGAGGTGCAGTTACTCCTTTGTTTATTCAGTCAATGTTCTGTAGTCAGGACTGGTTCCAGACGGACCGGTCCCAGACTGAGCCTTGGAGCAGAATTTACTTTCTTACTTTTAGTTCCTGGGTTGCTGTTGAAGGACTGTAAGAGCTCCCTTCATGTCCCTAAAAGCTCTCTGTGAACCCAAACAGGTTCTGATCAGTTGCTACCTCCAGTTTGTGATTCTGATGACATCCATTGATCCACATTTACATTCTGCTGAATAAATCCTCGTAGATTTAATTAGAACTGGTCCTGGTCTGGTCTGTTATATTCATGAATCTTAATGTTTTCCCTGCAGACTCAGCTGATTGTGGTTCCTGCCTGGTTCTGGACTTCACCCAGCCGGCTGCAGATTATCTGGACCTGAGGAACCGGCTCAAAGCACAGCAGGTTTGTCTCGAGACCTGTTCTATCCACGAGCGCCTGCTCTCCGGTACCGTCCAGGTCCGAAACATCTGCTTTGAGAAATCTGTCTCGGTCCGGATCACCTTCGACTCGTGGCGGTCCTTCCAGGACATTCAGTGCCGATACCAGAACAATGTCTACGGCTGCCCCGATACCGATACCTTCTCCTTCTCCGCCTCGGTGCCCGAGGTCCTTGAGCCCTCCCACAGAGTGGAGTTCTGCATTCAGTACCAGACCCGGGCCCAGACTTTCTGGGACAACAACCACGGGAGCAACTACCGGCTGGCAGCGGCGGGTCCAAACAGCTGTCTGAGCCGGAGATCCGAGAGAACCACCGGGCTGAAGGTCCAGAGAGACCAAGGTGGAGACAAGAAGGACCAGACAGAGTTTGACCCTTTTGGAAGTCCCAGAACCTCAGACGGGTTCTTCACCGAGTGGCAGAGGTGTAGTCACATAGCAAACAGCACACCATACTGGTGAGACCACCACAGGACTGTTTAATGTTGCACTGAGCTGTGATTTGATTCTGGAGATGAAAGAGAATCACATGACCTCCTCATGAACAGAACCGTCATCCTCCAGATCCAGACCCGTTTCACCTCTTTCTCTCCAGTCACTCTAACTGCCCTAAAAATAGAGTGTTGACCTGTGGATGGAGTCTGACTCAGGTCCAGTCTCAGGTCCAGTCTCAGGTCCAGTCTCAGGTCCAGTCTCAGGTCCAGTCTCAGGTCCAGTCTCAGTGTGGCGCCACTCAGCTGGATATCTGGGAGGGAACCATGAACAGGAACCGCAGCACATAAAAGGATCCAATCAGACAGTGAAACATGTTGAATACAATCTGGAATCATAATCCAAAGATTCAGACGTGTTCTGGATCGACCAGACGACCCGTTTACTGGCCTTTATCTTTTTCTATTTTTATGCTTGCTAGCTTAAAGAACCGTTAGCAGCACCATTAGCAGCTCCGTTAGCAGCAATGCTATTAGTACTTCCCTTCAGTCTCCTTTGTTTTCCTAAAGGATGCTATCAGTGCTAAAGAATTAGTTACTGTTTCAAGATGATGAAATACATTACAGCCTTCTGTAATCCTGTTGTCATGGTAACTGCTGTGGGCAAAGATAGGTGCAATTAAACCTGCACTTCCTGTAAACTCCTGTAACTTTACCAGTTTAAAGCCTTTTAGCTAAAAACACTCCAGTGCTCTTCTCGTGTGTGTGTGTGTGTGTGAGTGAGTGAGAGAGAGTTAAATGTTCAGTGAGTTGATATGCCAGACGTTGACATGTTCATAAGCTGCTGAATGCACCATGCTGCATTCACGTCCCGTCAGTCATTGTCATGAAGTTGTTTCTGCAGTATTTTATTTATTTTATAAAAGTTGTTTCTGCAGTATTTTATTATTATTATTATTTTATTATTATTTTATTCCTTCCAGGTCCACTGTCGTGTCTTCATCTCGCAGGACGTTCTGCTGCGGTGCTCTTTAGCAAACTCTAGGCTCTGATGTTCTCCGGAGAACAGAGCTCAGTCTGAGTGTCTGTCTGGCCGTTTCAGGGCTAATGTCTCTGAACGCAGCATGTCGCTCAGCATTAGCTCATGCTAACTTAGCACGTGATGAAGGGTCATTAATTTGGATAGCTAGCAAAGCTAATTAGCTGCTAGCATTGGGGACTGCAATGCAACGATGATGTAACGATTACTGCTGAAGCAGGAGGTGATGTAAGCTGGGAATGGTTGAGTCTTCCTGTTCTGTGTGTCCTTTCAGAATAAAAGTCCAATTGGTTCCTCATGTATATGGTCTAGTTGTTTATGTTGAAGTGAAGTGAAAAAATTAACATTTAAAAGTAGCTTGATGTAGTTTATTGAGGACGGTCAGAAATGATGTGAGTAAATGACCACAGAAGAAGAAAGAGGCCTCCAGTGACGGACTGATCACGATTAACATTGTTGTTTTTGTCAGATTATCATGCATCTGACTGCGCCGACACCGAACATGAAGACAGGACGATCCGCAGGACCGAGTCGACACACGGTCAACGTTCACTGTGTTTCAGGAAAGTTTGAAAATTTGATCTGTGAAATAAAAACCACATGAACCCTGAAAACAGCGGACAAGTTAAAGAGACCAATCACAGCGCTCGTCTGTTTCTTACATTTTATTTTTACTAGAAAGTTTTGTTTCTGCATTTAATTATAAACCCAGAAATGGTTAACAGTGCTGCTGACGGGACACGTGACTGTTGAGTATCTGTTGTGCAACATGCAGCTGCAGGTCTCATTCTTCAGATTAACTGAACAGCTGGTGGTTTGCGTCCCCCTCTGATGATGTCATTGTGTAACTGTTCTCCCCATGGAGATTACAACTTCCTGTATATGTGTATTTGTATATATATGTATATATATATATATATATATATATATATATATGTGTGTGTGTAAGGAGAATGATGGAGGTGAAGCGTCTCGTCGCCTCTTGATCAGAAAACAGCGAGCGTTCATCTCAGCATTTCTTCTTCTGCTGCTGTGAGAGCTGACATGGAGCTGCACAGGTGAGCTGCTTTTTGAAACATGTCTCGTGTGTGAACACAGGAACACACAAGATCCTTAGATTTCATCATCGGATCAATAATCAACCATGAGCTCATCAGAATCCACCAACTCAAGGGAGAAATATCTTGAAAACGTCGATAAACTTCTAAAAACATTTAAATGACTGAAGGAATTTAAAACTGTTGGAGCTTCATATGTGTTTATATGTACATATGTTCATACATGTTTATATGTATATATGTTCATACATATGTATATATGTTCATACAAGTTTATTTGTTCATACATGTATAAATGTATATATAACCCTTACCAAAGAGTCTCTGAACACAAGCTGGAGTCTAACTTAGAAAATAAACGTCCAAAATCAAACTCTTTCTTTAACTCCAAGATACTTCACTCCAGAAATTTGCTGTGTAAGAAGTTTGATGTGCTCTGTGATCTTTTCACTGTAAAGTTCCTCATGTTGATCTGCTGCTCACTTCCTCCTCTTTCAGTTCGTCATTGTTTCGGATTGTTTTGTGGTTTTATAATTGGGTTTTTTTATTTCTGTATTTAAAAGCTCATCAATGTAGTTTTCCATAGTTTTCTATAAAACACTCAGTGATGTGATGTTTGTTTAATGATAGCCTCAAATCAAATGGAGATGGAAGAACATTTGATTTTATTTGATGAATGAACACTGAGACATTGGATCAGGAACATGTGAACTGAACCCGACAATAAAAAATGAATATCTTTCATTGAAGAAACAGGAAATGATCATTTAGTTTGTGACGATAGGAGAAACTAATCAATTCTGTTGTTTTTCTTTCTGTTAGGTCTGAGCTCATCAGATGGGAGGATGAAGAGACGGAAGAGGGGGAGATGATGGTGGTAAGAATATGTTCTCAGAAACAAACATCAGTAAAGATGTTTTCATGTTTCTGCTCTTCATTTCTTTTTGTGTTGATTTCTTAACATGAAACCACAAATGTGTTTTCAGAGGAAACACAGTGTCCAGTTTATTAGGAACACCCACCTGAAACAGTCCTGCGGTAAATCCGATCCTCGGTGAAGGTTTAATGTTCAGTTCAGTGTCATGAGGGTTTACTACAGTTTGAACCAGGTGTTCCTAATAAACTGGACATTACAGTGATGAAGTTCTGTGTGAAACGTGTTGCTGTTATCAGACTTAATAAAACCTCCAGCATGTTAACGAATAATTTTCACATTGTTTTGTGATGTTTTACGAATAAAAAAATGTATCTCCAATGTTTTTCAAAATTTAGATCAAAGTTCATAAAAACATTTTTTATCTGCCAGAAGTAATTTCAAAAAGAATCTCAGATTCCTTTCAGACCTCTGGACCTCCTCTCACCTCAGAAAAAAACTGTAAAAACGTTCTTTTATTTCTATTTAACTTCTGACCTCTGGATATTTATGTGACACTAGAAGCAAGTTCTCTCTGCAACAGACAAACATCTTCACTCACGTCATATGTGTTGCTGTTGTTGTTGTGTTTATAAACACCTCTCACTTCGTCCTGTGTGAATCATAAACTGACTTCGTCCCAGCTGCTGGAAGTGAGTCTTGAATGAATCCTGTCCTGACCACGTTACACAGATGACATTCAGTACATGTTTCTGAGGCAGAACAGGAAGTGTGTCATAAACATCAGCGTCAGTCTTTGTTTGTTTCTTCTTCACTGTCAGTAGTCACATGACCCCCACTGACCTCTGACCCCTCCCTCCTGGGTGGTGACTGGCCAATAAAGTGACACCAGAGAAGGTCAGGTCCAACACACACAAACAGAGCTGCACACTGAGGTTGTTGGGAAAGTTTTACAGGAGAGAGGGAGAGAGGGGTCAAAGGTCGCCTCGCTGTTGATCTCTATATTCTTATTTCTGTTCTGTTTATTGGAGACAGTTTAAAAAAAGCTCAGTGATGAAAACGTTATTTATGGTCAGATTAAATCAAATCTGTTTAAAATGAAGTTCAGGGTTCTTCTTCTCTCACCTGAGTCATGACGAGTCCTGATTGGCTGAACTTCTGACGTAAAGACGAACCACAGACCACCGAGTAAACAGCTGTTTGTTTGTTTGTTTGTCTGTCTGCTTGTTTGTCTGTTTTTTGTTTGTTTGTTTGTCTGTTTGTTTGTCTGTCTGTTTATTTGTTTGCTTGTCTGTCCTCAGCAGGTGGAGGACGGAGGCTACGAGTCGTCTGTTTCTCAGGAGAAGCAGGATGCTCAGGACAGAAACACTGACTCTGAACATCCAATCAGCCTCAAGGTCAGAGGTCAAAAACACCTGTTATAGTAAGAGTGTCACCTGATCCACACCTGGAGACCACCACAGAGACCGGTCCTGTCTCACATGACAGTCAGTACTCGATCAGCTGCAGGTGATCGTTGATCAGGTGATCAGGTAGTACTTCTGCTGATAAAGTACTCCTACTGACAGAGTAGTAGTACTACCTGCTGTACTGCACCACGTAGTACAGCAGGTAGTACTATTACTGACCGAGCGGGGGGTCAGCTGAGGTCCTGGTCCTTCACAGCGTCTGTTTGTCCTGGTCCAGGTGGACCGCTCTGGTTGTCTCCTGCTGGAGACTCCGGCCGATCTGCAGAACCTCCTGCTGCTGAGGAAGACCGAGAGAACAGAAAGCTGCGGTCAGGAAGCCAAACGCTGCGCCCCCTGCTGGCCAGAGAGTGGTGAGGCTCGCACACACCTGCTCAGGTGACCTATGCTCCATCTGGTAACAGGTCTCCTCACAGCTGTCCAAACAGGACTTCCGCACTGTCTCTGATGTTTCTGATGTCTCTGTGTCCAAACAACATTAAACATGAAACACAGTGAAGAGAAAACAGGGGGAGACAGTCTGTCATCTTCATCATGTCATCATCATCATCATCATGAAAATAATGATGATGATGATGATGAAGATTTGTTTGTCTCTTAGCCATATTATGTGGACGAGGACGACTTCTTTCAGGCCTGTGATCAGAATCAGCTGCTGCTGATTGACAGATACCTGTCAACAGGTGGAGACGTCAGCACCTGTGACACGGTGAGTCCAAAAGTACCAAATCATTAAAACAAGCGCACACACAGAAAAAGAAGGAGTCCTCTGTGATCCTTGTGGTCTGAGAAGACGCGTGTGTTTGTGCAGTTTCAGCGTACAGGTCTCCACAGAGCCAGCTCTCAGGGTCACGCAGAGGTCATCACTAAACTGTTAGAGGCTGGAACTGATAACCACCTGAGACAAGGTACAAGTTCTTATGTCTGATGTAGAACCAGGTCTACGTCTGTCTCAGAGTTAGAACCAGGTCTAATCCAGCATCAGTGTCAGTTTTAATGCTCTCGTCTGTCCAGCTGTCGTCCACTTATGTCCATTCCGCCCTGTCGAAGAGGAAATCTGTCTGTTGTCAAACTGCTGTTGAACCACGGAGCGGATATCACTGCAACAGACAAGGTAATACTACACATAGTACTAATGATACTGCAACAGACAAGGTAATACTACACACAGTACTACTGATACTGCAACAGATAAGGTAATACTACACACAGTACTACTGATACTGCAACAGACAAGGTAATACTACACACAGTACTACTGAAACTGCTAAAGGTAAATATCAGTGAGACTCGTACCTCGTGCTGTCAGTAAACACATACGTGACGTGTCCGTGTCCTGTAACTGTATGTTCATGTTGTCTCACGTCTCAGCTGGACAGCATCCCTCTTCATGTGGCTGTGAGGACCAGACACTTGGACTGTGTTGAACACCTGATTCATTGCGGGGCGGAGCTGAACACACAGGACACGGTGAGTCTCAACATGCGTGTGGACACATCAGGATGTCTTTGGACATGTTAGCACTTAATTAAAACATGTTTATGTGTTTAACATGACTATAAATGTCCTATGAAAGCAGGTTATTGATCATGTTACTCCACCATCCTGTAGTTTAGTCTTTAGTTTAGTCTGTAGTTTAGTTTATGGTTTAGTCTGCAGTTTAGTCTGCAGTTTAGACTGCAGTTTAATCTGTAGTTTAGTTTGTAATTTAGTTTATAGTTTAGTCTGTATTATAGTCTACAGTTTAGTCTCTAATTTAGTCTTTAGCTTAGTCTGGAGTTTAGTCTGTAGTTTAATCTGTAGTTTAGTCTGTAGTTTAGTCTGTAGTTTAGTCTCTAATTTAGTCTATAGTTTAGTCTTTATTCTGTAGTTTAGTTTATAGTTTAGTCTGTAGTTTAGTTTATAGTTTAGTCTGTAGTTTGGTCTGTAGTTCAGTCTGCAGTTTAATCTTTAGTTTAGTCTGGAGTTTCCCCTTGCTTTGTTCTATTATCTATATGTTGCCAATTTACACCTCTAGGTGGCACTGTCACAAAGCAGGTACCTGTAATTCATGATGGCGACCACTGGATGTAAGATGTGATGATGCCGACTGTTTTGTTCTGAATGTTTCTTTGTTTAAGTAAACTACTCTTGTTAAGTTTTTGATCCAACCCTACACTCCTCCTGCAGCAGGGGGCGCTCTCCTGTGGTTTACAGCTGCAGGTTTGATGTGACGCTGTTCGACTCAACAGATCGAAAATGATCCAACTGCTGCTGCAGCACGGAGCCGACACACACACCAGCAACCAGGTAAGAGAGAACATGAACATGTTCATCTTCAGCTTCCTATCAGTGCCCAGTTCAGAGGGTTCACCTTTCGAGTGGTTCTACCTTCACGTTCTCAGAGTAGTTCTACCTTCATGTACCTTCACGTTCTCAGAGTAGTTCTACCTTCATGTACCTTCATGTTCTCAGAGTAGTTCTACCTTCATGTTCTCAGAGTAGTTCTACCTTCATGTTACCTTCATGTCCTCAGAGTAGTTCTACCTTCATGTTCTCGTAGTAGTTCTACCTTCATGTTCTCATAGTAGTTCTACCTTCATGTTCTCATAGTGGTTCTACCTTCATGTTCTCATAGTAGTTCTACCTTCATGTTCTCAGAGTGGTTCTACCTTCATGTTCTCAGAGTAGTTCTACCTTCATGTACTTTCATGGTTTCATAGTAGTTCTACCTTCATGTTCTCAGAGTAGTTCTACCTTCATGTACTTTCATGTTTTCATAGTAGTTCTACCTTCATGTTCTCAGAGTGGTTCTGTGCCCCCTGGTGGACGATGCGGCTTTAAGCTGTCACCTGGTGGACACATTTAGACTCCAGCTGCACCCGTAGTCTGAGAACAATGACACTGTTGGTCCTCATGAGTTCAACAAACTAACAGCTGCTGTCTGTTCACACCGACGAGTGTTTATTCCAGACACTCTTCCAACAGGTTAGATTAAACTGAGAATGTGTGGCTGGACTGTTGACCTGTGCAGCATTCTAAGCTCTGATAGGCTGTAAGGGAGATGTCACAGCCACTCAGATCTGACCTGAACTGTTGTACATTAAATTCTCTGAAGGAAAAAAAAAACTTGATTTATGTTGCATCCTGGTTTCTGTTTGACTCTGTGAAGATAGTTTTCTTAACTTATTTGTTTTTTGTTTTGTTTAAAACTGAAGCTGCCAAAGTGATGAAACGTGGAGCTTCCCATTTTCTCTCTCTGGGTCTGTTTTCTGGTGATAAGGCAGCAGTGATGTCACTTCCTCCTCTGAGACAAAACAACACTGATTGGCTGCAGAGATCCAACTGAGACACACACACACACACACACACACACACACACACACACACACACACACAGGGATCATTATTCCACCTCACTGCCTCATCTCTTCCTGGTTCGAGGGCTGAATTACTCGTTAAGATCTTTTCTTGTTTCAGAGAAAGGAGTTTTAGTGAAGTCTAATTTCAGCTGATGCTCTCTGCTCAGCAGCTGATTGGTTAACGAGCGTCTGAAGCTCAATGAAGCATCGAGCTCATTAATGAGACTGTTTGTGTCTCAGTGACTGGATCTCCTTCATTTAACAAATTTTTTTCATGTCGTAGTTTTCACTTTGCTCCAGAGTGAATACTGCGTTTATGATCCTGAACAGGTCACTCGTCAATCAGAACAAACACGCTGAAACCAAACTATTTCTGACTGGGATCAATAAAAGCTCAGTCTTTATTTTTATTCGATCAATTCCAGAATGGTAATATTTCCCAGAGTGCACTGCTGGCAGGACGTCAGGAGTCCCATTCAGTTCAGCTGTTTGTTATTTAAGCATCATTTCCATAATTAAACTGTGATCTGAACAGAGGGTCCCTGAACTCACCGTTAACACAGCAAACAGTCGCTTGTGTGTTCTGACTTTCTGTTTCCTCATGAACCTGTCGACACATTCTGATCTGTTTGTTTCTGAACCGTTTGTTTCTGATCGATGTTTTTTTAATGGGTCACAAAAACAGCCGATTGATTGTTGATCAGTTTGGAACGACCCGGCCAATCAGCTGGTACCTACACATGATAAACATCTGTCCAGGTCTTTAGGGTGATAATAATCTTAGGACACATCACCATGGTAACCACCTGTAATGCAGCGTGCTGGAAACAGTTTTGTTTCCATGGTGATGATGGAGGAGAGCAGGAAAGGAAGATAATTGTGTTTTAGGAAACACTTTAACCAATCAGGGCTGACAGCCGGAGGTAATGGCTGTGTGATGTGTTGTCATGCTGACTGCAGCTCATTAAACAGCTTTCATCATCACACCACGACAACGGGAGAGAAGGAGGAGAGATGGAGGAGAGATGGAGAGATGGAGGAGAAATGGAGGAGAGATGGAGGAGAGATGGATGAGAGAGATGGAGGAGAGATGGAGGAGAGATGGAGGAGAGATGGATGAGAGAGATGGAGGAGAGATGGAGGAGAGATGGAGAGATGGAGGAGAGATGGAGGAGAGATGGAGGAGAGATGGAGGAGAGAGATGGAGGAGAGATGGAGGAGGGATGGAGGAGAGAGATGGAGGAGAGATGGAGGAGAGAGATGGAGGAGGGATGGATGAGAGAGATGGATGAGAGAGATGGAGGAGAGATGGAGGAGAGAGATGGAGGAGAGATGGAGGAGAGAGATGGAGGAGAAAGATGGAGGAGAAAGATGGAGGAGAGAGATGGAGGAGGGAGATGGAGGAGAGGGATGGAGGAAAAAGATGGTTGTGAGAGATGGAGGAGGGAGATAGAGGAGGGATGGAGGAAAGAGATGGAGGAGAGATGGAGGAGAGAGATGGAGGAGGGATGGAGGAGAGAGATGGAGGAGAAAGATGGATGAGATAGATGGAGGAGAAAGATGGAGGAGAGAGATGGAGGAGGGAGATGGAGGAGGGATGGATGAGAGATGGATGAGAGAGATGGAGGAGAGATGGAGGAGAGAGATGGAGGAGAGATGGAGGAGAGAGATGGAGGAGAAAGATGGAGGAGAGAGATGGAGGAGGGAGATGGAGGAGAGGGATGGAGGAAAAAGATGGTTGTGAGAGATGGAGGAGGGAGATAGAGGAGGGATGGAGGAAAGAGATGGAGGAGAGATGGAGGAGAGAGATGGAGGAGGGATGGAGGAGAGAGATGGAGGAGAAAGATGGAGGAGATAGATGGAGGAGAAAGATGGAGGAGAGAGATGGAGGAGGGAGATGGAGGAGGGATGGATGAGAGATGGAGGAGAGAGATGGAGGAGAGAGATAATAGAAGAAAATAGCCCGTTTGAAAACAGCCTCTATTATTCTTTCCTCTCAGTCTGCAGCTGAAACAACTCAATTTCACCCCTCACTAACGCTGTGTGTGTGTGTGTGTGTGTGTGTGTGTGTGTGTGTGTGTGTGTGTGTGTGTGTGTGTGTGTGTGTGTGTGTGTGTGTGTGTGTGTGTGTGTGGTGTGTGTACATACAATGACAAGCTGCCTGAGAGGACAAAGAAAATGATTTTGAGTTTCTGTTTCTTTATCAAACATTTTCATTAAAGCCTTCCTGAAGTGTTTGTGAGTTTGACAGACAGCTGTCAATCATGAAAAATGGAGACATTCAGTCTGCTTGTCATGTGAACTGTAAAACACAATCTGATCCTTCTTCGTTTTCCTCTGAGACTTCCTGTGTCCTTGAGCGCCTCTTCATCAGAGAATCCACTGTCCTTGTTGAAGCAGGTTGGAGTGTCTCTTTAGAGAGAAGCAGAGGAGGAGGTCTAGGACATGAGAGGAGGAGGTCTAGGACATGAGATGAGGTTTAGGACATGAGAGGAGGAGGTCTAGGACACGAGGTGAGGTCTAGGGCATGAGAGGAGGTCTAGGACATGAGAGGAGGAGGTCTAGGACACGAGGTGAGGTCTAGGGCATGAGAGGAGGTCTAGGACATGAGAGGAGGAGGAGGTCTAGGACACGAGATGAGGAGGTCTAGGACACCAGAGGAGGTCCAGGACATGAGAGGAGGTCTAGGACATGAGAGGAGGAGGTCTAGGACACGAGAGGAGGAGGTCTAGGACACGAGATGAGGTCTAGGACATGAGAGGAGGTCTAGGACATGAGAGGAGATCTAGGACACGAGATGAGGAGGTCTAGGACACGAGAGGAGGTCTAGGACATGAGAGGAGGAGGTCTAGGACATGAGATGAGGAGGTCTAGGACACCAGAGGAGGTCTACGACACCAGAGGAGGAGGAGGTCTACGACGCCAGAGGACATCTACAGCACTAGTTTCCTGTTTTCTGTCTTTTTCACTGTATTCCATTTTCCTCCTTCTTCTTTCCTGTTTCCTCTGTCCTCTTTCCTCCTTCCTCTTTCCTGTTTCCTCTGCCCTGTTTCCTCCTTCCTCTTTCCTCCTTCCTTTTTCCTGTTTCCTGTTTCCTCCTTCCTCTGTTCTGTTTCCTCCGCACTGTTTCCTGTTTCCTCCGTCCTGTTCCTTCCTTCCTCTTTCCATTTTCCTCCTTCCTGTTTCCTCTTTCCTGTTTCCTCCTTCCTCTTTCCTCCTTCCTCTCTTCTGTTTCCTCCTTCCTGTTTCCTGCTTCTTCCATCCTGTTTCCTCCTTCCTGTGTCCTCCTTCCTCCTTCCTCCGTCCTGTTTCCTCTGTCCTGTTTCTTCCTTCCTATTTCCTGTTTCCTGCTTCCTCCATCCTGTTTCCTCCGTCCTGCTTCCTCTTTCCATTTTTCTGTTTCCGCCTTCCTCTTTCCTGTTTCCTCCTTCCTCCTTCCTCTTCCTGTTTCTCCCTTCCTCTGTTCTGTTTCTTCCTTCCTCTTTCCTGTTTCCTCCTTCCTGCTTCCTCCTTCCTGTTTCCTGTTTCCCCTTCCTGTTTCTCCCTTCCTCTGTTCTGTTTCTTCCTTCCTCTTTCCTGTTTCCTGTTTCCTCCCTCCTGTTTCCTCCATCCTCCAGTCTGTTTCACTTCATCACCTTCAGTTTATTTTAATTCTCTCTCAGCTGGTTTTCTTTATGGATTTAAACCCTCAGTGTCAGTGACTGAACACCTCCACCAAAGATTAACAGCTCTACACAGGCTACACAGTCTTAAACTCTCTCATGTCCTTTAGTCATGTGAATTAATTCCATAAGTGAAGCTCCACTCTGCTGTTGACGAGGAGATTATTTATTCATATCTGAAGTCCTGCCAGTCATTAAGTTCCAATGAGACCGTTTTCATTTGAGGAGGATAGTCTCAGAAAAATGTAATGACTGTAATGACTGTTTATACACTATAGATGACTTCATGTTCATCCACAGACTCAGACTGACAAACTCTATAATAATGATGATGTTTAAAAGGGGGGGGGGGATTCCGTGACGCCGCTCAGCTGCTCAGTCTCCGATATTTTTCTACCAACAGGCGTCGCATCGTCCGCCTCCGCGACACGCGCGGTCAGTCTGAGAGGACCGGGAGTCGTTCCACCTGTCTCTCTGTCCTCCGGTCTGTCGGTCTTTCATGTCACGTCCCGTTCTCGCCGTCACCTTTACCGGAGGGGAGGCTGATCTGCGGACCTCATTGAAGACTTGTCAGAGCTGCAGCCAGAGGAACGATCTGAGGCTCCGGACGTGAGTGGTCCGGAGAGGGTCGGCGGTCCAGTCGGTGTGAGGAGCAGTTCACCGGGACAGCAGCTGGAGAAGCTCCGCAGGTCGGTAGGTGGCACGTCCCGGGATTTAACCCTCCAATGAACCGTTAATAACCCGTGATTTTCCGGTCAGCTGCAACTTTACAAGTGCAATACATGTTTATACATGACGTCACATTTATTGATTTGATCTATTTTTATTGATCCTTTATTTATTATCGATCGATGTTCAGAAAACATTAGTGTACTTCCGATTTTAGTGAATTTACTGAAAGGCGTGTGTGTGTGTGTGTGTGTGTGTGTGTGTGTGTGTGTCTGTGTGTGTGTGTGTGTGTGTGTGTGTTTTGTGTGTTTCTGTTATAATATACTATACTATAATAATATAATATAATATAATATAATATAATATAATATGAAGTTAATAATATATAGTATATAATACTGTTATTGATATGTAGTTAATAATATTCTGATTAATATACTGATAATAATATACAGAACCTATATATAAATTGATTGTTAGTGCTCTGGTTTTCTCTCAGGTGGTGATGTCATAATGATGCTGCCGGTCTCTAGGTTTAAAGGTCAGCCCGTTGGTATGGTAACCTCCGCCACACCCTGGCTGTCCATCAGTAGTGATCCCACCCCCAAGTGGTTGTGGTTGGCCAGCTGGTCAGCAGCGACATACCAGGCCTCGCCTCCTCTGGTCTTCTACCCCCGAGCTGTGTGGATACCTGAACACACACACCTGATACAGGTAACGCACACACCTGATACAGGTAACGCACACCTGATACAGGTAACGCACACACCTGATACAGGTAATGCACACACCTGATACAGGTAACGCACACACCTGATACAGGTAACGCACACCTGATACAGGTAACGCACACACCTGATACAGGTAACGTACACACCTGATACAGGTAACGCACATCTGATACAGGTAACGCACACACCTGATACAGATAATGCACACACCCGATACAGGTAACGCACACACCCGATACAGATAATGCACACACCCGATACAGGTAACACACACTTGACACAGGTAACACACACTTGATACAGGTAACACACTTGATACAGGTAACACACACCTGATACAGGTAACACACACTTGATACAGGTAACACACACTTGATACAGGTAACACACACCTGATACAGGTAACACACACACCTGATACAGGTAACACACACACCTGATACAGGTAACGCACACCTGATACAGGTAACGCACACTTGATGCAGATAACGCACACCTGATACAGGTAACACACACCTGATACAGGTAACACACACTTGATACAGGTAACACACACCTGATACAGGTAACACACACACCTGATACAGGTAACACACACCTGATACAGGTAACACACACTTGATACAGGTAACACACACCTGATACAGGTAACACACACTTGATACAGGTAACACATACTTGATACAGATAACATACACCTGATACAGGTGACACACACACCTGATACAGGTAACACACGCCATGCAGACAACATTTCCCAGAGTCCTCAGCTACTGGTTGAGCTGCAGATCACTGGAGACGAGTGAAGCAGAGGATCAGTCATGTTCACAGTTTTCAGTCGTTGCCATGGAGATGGGTTATCAGCATGATGAAGGTGTTTGGGGCTGCTGGTCAGTTCACTGCTGGACTTTTATTTGGATCATGGATCAGTCAGAACCAGAGGATGATAAACCGCCAGACTTCACTTCTGCACACGTTACCTTAAACTTGCAGCCGCCTCCATCTGATGACATCATGACGTCAGGCCGGTCGCGGTCCGGTCGGACAGAAAGTCCAGCGGCTGCTTTGGGCTGCAATCCGTTCTGACCTGATGGTTCTGGTTCTGATCCCAAACACGTGTCAAGGCACACATCCTGTTTCCTGTGTTGATGTGATGAAATGTGTTGGACTGCAGATTCAGATTTAAACCGATGAAAGCAGCTCTTAAGCATCTGTCCCCTCGTCTTCCTCATTCTGATCTGTCCTCCGTCTGCAGTCTCGAGATAAGATGAAACTTTAATGATCCCTGAGGCCACAGTGAATAATTGTGTGTTAATTATTGGTGTTAATGATCTCATGCAGCTCTTCTTTAATTCTCTGCATAAACTCCAGTTTATCAGCAGACGTCTCGTTCTTCTCTTTAAAGTCTGTTTGTTCTGAACCAACAGAACATGTTTCAACTTTAAAGACGATTGCAGCTGCAGATTATTCTGAACGCAATATGTTTGCTTTAAAACCTGTTCACAGATCCAACATGTGTGTTCTGGTGGTTCTGGATCTATGAAGGGTTCTGCTGTCTCTGTCACTGCTTTAAAGCAAGCCATTCACTTCGCAGAGAGTTCAAAGGTCAGGGAGGGTGAGGAGGGCTCTGATTGGACAGATCCTCTGAGAAGAGACTACAGACTACTGTCTGTCTGTCTGTCTGTGTGGTTCTACGGGTTCTTCATGTGGTTCTACGGGTTCTCTTCGTGGATTTTCTTCTGTGGTTGTGAACAGGTGACACGCAGAGAAGTAACAATGTTTTTTTGTTTTTTCAGTGGGAACGTCCAGCAGTTGAAGTCGTTCCTTTACTCCCAACGTTCTATCGATCTGCACCCCTTCATCCTCGTCACCGTCTTCCCAAGGTGAACTCCCTCCCACTCCACCACTCACTCGTCTCTTTGTTGGAAAAATTACTCAAGATGCTTGGTTCAAAATCAAACACATTGGACATTTATTCTTGCAAGAAGGAGCAACTACATGCACCCTCAAAGAGAGGTGTCCAGCAGTGCTCCCCCCAGCAGTCCTCTTCAGCAGGGCTTTCCTTAGGGCAGCTTTTATACAGTTGATAAACAGTTGACAGTCACCCCCATTCCCTTTGTATCTGCTTTCGTATGATAATACAGAGTTGGTTGTAGGTCACAAGATAAGGACACAGGGGAGTCGTCAATTAGATGCAGAAAGAATCACTTGCAAATAAGACAGAAAACAAAGGAAACTTTTTGGAGCCTGCTGACAAGACACTTTCTGGAGCCACAATGCAAACAAGAGGAAGAGACAAATCCTTTTTTCCCATCACTCTTTCACTCACTTGTTAACTCGTTAACTCCGTCACTCATTCACTCACTAACATGTTGTTATTATGTTTGCAGCTCACTGATGGCTGGATCTCACCAGAAGAAGTGGGTGTGTTCCCGAGGAGAGAGAAACCCCTCCTCCTAACCAATCAAATTATCCAGGGGGCTGGTGGACACGCCCCCAAGTCCCGCCTGCTGTTGTCTTCCTCCCGACTCTCGGGTAAGACGACGTCACCTGATGCAGGTTTAGATGTGTTCCTGTGTTTTTATTCATGTCTCACGGACACGGAGTCCAGCTGACATGCGAACAAGGTGTTATACTTCTGTTCAGATTCAGCTTCAGGTCATGTGACGCGTCGGAATGTGTACCTGTCCTCAGCACACCTGCTTAGTTTCTGTGTTCCATGAAGCCATTTGATCAGACCATAAGAAACATATTCTTTGTCCTCCTGGCTCAAACCTGCTGTCCCCGTCAGGTTTTGGAGCGCACCCACAGAGAAAGGAGTTTGTCAGCTCTTTAAACAATCAGATCAATGATCTGCAGATGGGGGCGGAGCTTCTCAGCCTTTTGTTCAAAGGTCCCAATTCTTGAGAGGTGGGGCTTCCTTCAGGTGGTCAATCAGCTCAACTGGAATCAAACCAGCAACCTTTGGAAGTCAGATATGTTTTAGGGATGCTGCATTCACTGCTGCTATGTTACCCAGACAACAAGGATAATTTCTGAGAGCTGATTGGCTGTGTGGCTCCCTGCTTGGAGGTGAATGTGTGTGTTTTCTGCTGTGACACACACACACACACACACACACACACACACACACACACACACACACACACACACTGCTGCCAAAGCAATTTGGAAAGGTTTGGTCTGTTGGAAATCACCCAGTGCATGATGGGAAATGTGTGCTGTTTCACATCTGAGACTCCAGACGTTTTAGTACTGCTACATGTGACTTTTGTTACATGTGAGTACTGATAGATGTGAGTACTGATACATGTGAGTACTGTTACACGTGAGTACTGATACATGTGAGTACTGTTACACGTGAGTACTGATACATGTGAGTACTGATACATGTGTAGTGTACAGAGTAATTCAATTCATTTCAATTTTATTTATATAGCGCCAAATCACAACATAGGTTATTTCATGGCACTTAACACATTAAAGTCCTTTCTGCAAGACTTTACAACATTATACAGAGAAACCAACAATTCAACAATCCAACAATTCAACAATTCAACAATTCAACAATTTAACAATTCCCACATAAGCTAGGAGGGGAAAAAAACTCCTCTTTAAGGGAGAAAAACCTCCAACAGAGGGAAGAAAAACTCCCTTTAACAGGAAGAAACCTCCGACAGAACCAAGCAAATAAGTACACTTACATCTTAGTACACTTACATCTTAGTACACTTTACATCTTAGTGCACTTACATCTTAGTACACTTTACATGTTGGTACACTTTACATCTGAGTACACTTTACATCTTAGTACACTTTACATCGGAGTACTATTACATCTTATTGCACTTTAAATCTGAGTACACTTGCATCTTAGTACATTTTACATCTTAGTACACTTTACATCTTAGTACACGTACATCTTAGTACACTTTACATCTTAGTACACTTACATCTTAGTACACTTTACATGTTGGTACACTTTACATCTGAGTACACTTTACATCTTAGTACATTTACATCTTAGTACACTTACATTTTAGTACATTTACATCTTAATTCAATTCAATTTTATTTATATAGCGCCAAATCACAACAGGTTATTTCATGACACTTAACACATTAAAGTCCTTGTAGAAGAACTTTACAACATTATACAGAGAAACCAACAATTCAACAATTCCCACCTACTGTAAGCTAGGAGGAAACAAAACCTCCTCTTTAAGGGAGAAAAACCTCCAACAGAGGGAAGAAAAAACTCCCTTTAACAGAAAGAAACCTCTGACAGAACCAGACTCAGAGGTGGGCGGAGCATCTGTTAACAGAACCAGGCTCAGAGGTGGGCGGAGCATCTGTGAACAGAACCAGGCTCAGAGGTGGGCGGAGCATCTGTTAACAGAAACAGGATCAGAGGTGGGCGTCCATCTGCCTCGACTGGTTGTGGTGAGAGGAGAGCAGAGAGAGAAAAGGACAGCATAGATATAGAAGAGAAGAACTGTTGGTGGAGACGACAAGCGCAGAGCAGAGACATGCAGCTCCATGACGGGACATCTGGAAAAGAAAGAAGAGAAACTACGTGAGCGAAGGAACTGAATGGAGACAACAGATAATAAGAAGAAACTATGAGAGAGAAAAAGATGGTGAGGTATGAATCAGTTAAAGAGTAGGAGGAAAGAAAAGAAGCTCAGCATGTAACGAGGTCCCCCAGCAGCCTCGGCCTATAACAGCATAACTAAGGGTTGGTTCAGGTCTACCTGAGCCAGCCCTAACTATAGGCTTTATCAAAGAGGAACGTTTTGAGTCTAATCTTAAAGCTAGAGAGGGTTTCTGCCCCTCCAACACAAACTGGGAGCTGGTTCCACAGGGGAGGAGCCTGAAAACTGAAGCTCCGCCTCCCATTCAATTTCTGGAAACTCAAGGAACCACAAGTAGACCAGCGTACTGAGAGAGAACTGCTCTGCTAGGATTATATGGTTCTATAAGATCTCTAAGATATGATGGAGCCTGGTCATGTAGAGCTTTGTAAGTCATCAAGAGAATTTTAAATTATATTCTTGATTTCACAGGAAGTCAGTGAAGAGAAGATAAAACTGGAGAAATATGATCTTTCTTGATAAATCCCGTCAGTACTCTTGCTGCAGCATTTTGGATCAGCTGCAGGTTTTTAATGAGTAATTTGGACATCCTAACAACAAGGAATTACAATAATCTAGTCTAGAAGTAACAAACGCATGAATGAGTTTTTCTGCGTTACGTTGAGGAAGGATTTTCCTGATTTTATTAATATTACGTCGATGAAAGAAGGCAGTTCTGGAGATTTCCTTTATATAATGTCTAAAGGACAAATCCTCATCAAAGATGACTCCAAGGTTCCTCACAGTTTTGCTGGAGGCCAAGACAACGTCATCTCGAGTAACTAAGTGATTACAGAAAGAGTTTCTGAGGTGTTTAGGACCAAGTACAATAACTTCTGTTTTGTCTGAATTTAGAAGCAGGAAGTTTTTGGTCATCCAGGCCTTTATGTCTTTTAGACAGGTTTCAAGTTTTACTAACTGATTAGTTTCATCTGATTTTATAGAAAGATATAGCTGAGTGTCATCTGCATAACAATGGAAGTTGATGCAGTGCTTCCTGATGACATCTCCTAATGGAAGCATGTACAAAGTAGTGATGTCTCACACTGCTGTTCTGCACTGACAGGAAATCACTAACATTTGAACGCATCACCTGACAACACCTGCAGCTTCGGCCTTTTAACAGTCCAGTAATAATAATATCATTATTAATAATAATAATATTCAAAGTAACCTAAAAGCTCTTCTTGAACCACTTGTAGTTCAAATATGAAGTTTTATCCAACATTATTAACAGTCAGAGTCACTGTGATGTTATACAAGTTTGAACACATTGGGTGTTAGTACACAAGTCCCAAGTACCCATCTGGCTACCTACAATGCACTGCATGTTTTCATAGTGACAAAGCTTTTATTTTCTTGAACATTGGTGTTTGTTTGTGTAGTTGTTGTTTTCTGGCAGAAGCTCAGTTTTTCTTCAGTTTCTCTTCAGTTGTAAATACATAATCAGATTTATATTCAAGTTTGTGTTATGACACGACATCAACATAAATTTACTAAACACACATTAGTCGGAGTCATTGATAGTGTGAATAAGTGTGTCTACATGTTTGTGTGTGTTGTGCTACATTCAAATCTTCAGACCTGGTCCTGGTGACAGAACCGGACCTTGTTCAGTCCAACTCTCCTGCAGTTTGCAGGTGATCTGAGTGTTTCAGGTGAACGTCGTCCTGATGGACATTCAGTCAGCAGCTACATCATCCAGCTGCACACGTTCGTCCTGCAGTGACAGGAGTTTCATTAACACTCTGGAAACTTTGGTGAGGTTACGACGCACCGAACAGGAAGGAACCAAGAGACCGGCTCACCATATACTGCAGTAAATATACTGCAGTAAATATAATGTATGTTGTACTACATTATACAGTATGTGGTAGTTCATGGTACTAAAGTGTGTAGTATATTATACTGTCAGTAAATAAGAACTACATTTTTAAAGTGTGCTTTGATGTAAAATCATCATCTGCGGTGCATTTGTGAGTCCGAGTGGAGCTTCGTGCTGCGTTTAACATCTCTGCACAGATGTTTTATTGTCGCTGTGATGCTGCTGCCGTCAACAGATTTAGGTCAGTGTTTCCTGAAAGGAGACTGAGTGTCTGGAGGCGGACTGATCCTCCTATACGTCCTGAAACACACACACATCTGCAGGAAAAACACATGTATGTTAAAGTATGACATGAAACCACACGCCACATCCGTGATGTTTTCTTCATCATCTTCTCTACGAACACAATTATGACACGCTACTGATCATCATCCTTATCCTCCTCCTCCTCCTCCTCTCGTTGGTACAGTACATTCTGAAAATCAGACGATGAAGGTGATGGTGGTGATGAAGGTCAGACAGATGAAAAAGATCTGTTTCTGTGTCCAGGTCATGTCAGAAGACACGTCACAAACACCAGAGACCCTGAAGACTCCTCGAACTCCACCTCCTCCTCGAGCTCCTCCTCCTCCTCAAACTCCTCCTCCTCTTCGAACTCCTCCTCCCTCCCACAGCGCCTTCAGTCTGTGTCTCCTCTCTGCTTGCCTCTTTTCACTTCTCCTCCTCAACCAACAGGTCAGTCAATCACACTGACAACCTGTTAATCACTGATACTTGTCAATCACAGATAACCTGTCAATCACACTGGCACCTGTCAATCACAGCACTGCTCTGACTGTAAATAACTGTAACACCTGAACACATCACCCTCCAACCTGCAGCTTCACTTATTTTACCCAGAATGCATTGTGCTTTTGTTCCCTGTGTTGAACAGTGAACTCTGGTTCTTCTTCAGGATGTTGAATATAAACAAATATGAACACTTTGTAATGATGCGTTCAGGAACATCTGCGGCTTCCTCAGCAGTATGATGACATCATCAGGTTGTTGTAGCGCTGCGGTATGATGACATCATCAGGTCGTCGTATTGAAGTGGTATAATCACATCATCAAGTCGTTGGAGTGAAACTGTATGATGATATTATCAGTCACCTCCCTGCCGGTGAACACTATTAAAACAGGAAGAGCCTTCCTCGTCCTGCTCTTCAGTTCTCTTCTTTATTTTTAATCTTTGCTAATTAACATCCAGCCGACTGGATTTCACGCTGCTGATCTGCAGTCGCAGCGTCTTCGGTTCCTGCAGCAGAAACAAATCTGCAGCTCAGCGTGTACTTATTGAAAATAAACAAACAGTGACGCCTCAAACGATGAACAGCAGCAGGAAGAATATCTGACAACAACTTTCCTACTTTGACTGTTTTACACCATTAAAAACTGTTTAAAACTTTACTAATTCATTAACTTTGTTTAGACCAAAATCTTAAATTCTTTTTTTTTTTTTTTTTTTTTATATATGCTGATATAGTTCACATTTTACAACCCTATTTTCAACAAAGTAGTGATGTTGTAAAATTTAAATATTAACAGACTGTGATGATTTATAAATCACATAAACTCATTTGTTAGAAAATAGACCTAAAACAACATATAAAATGTTGAAACTGAGAGATTTTATTGTTTTATGTAAAATATCTGCTGATTTTGAATCTGATGGACAGTTTTCCACTTCACCTCAATCCATCTTCAATGATCTCGGTCCAGAGAAGGCAGCGGTGTTTCTGGATCATGTTTCTATCTGGTTTCTTCTTTGGAGAGTTTTAACCTGCATTTGTGGACGCAGCGATGAACTGTGTTCACAGACGATGGTTTTCACAAGTGTTCCTGAGCCCATGCAGTGATTTCCACTCCAGAATAGTGTGTTTTTAATGCAGTGCTGCCTGAGGGCCTGAAGATCACCACCATCCAATATTGGTTTCCAGCCTTGTCCCTTGTGTTCAGAGATTTATCAGGTCCTTCATCAGGTCCTCCTACCATGTTATCATTAGAGCCTTTAAAAGGGAAGTGTTTACCATATATGGTCGGTGGAGGTGTGTCCTGCAGAACATTCAGGATTCATCAGTCTGAACAATGCTGTTCTCTCTGCAGGTGAGTCACAGGCCCCGCCCACTACCTGCCCATTTACAGGGTGAAAAACAATAGACGAAAAACACTGAAACCACACACACACTCACACACTCACACTCACACACAAAGACATGCACACACACATACTCGCACACAGACATACACACACAGTTCTCCAGGGTGTAATTGAGTATTTTCAGGACAGCTCATAGCTCATCTTTACAGGGTTCTGCTTTATACTGCAGACACACGCAGACACACACACACACACACACACACACACACACACACACACACACACACACACACACACAGAAACACACACACACACACACACAGTATGTAATTGGTTGAGCTCAGTCTGTATTGATAACTGGTTGATTGATTGAAGGACCTAAAATGGAGGTAATTGGCCACAGGATCCATTAACACTGTGTGTGTGTGTGTGTGTGTGTGTGTGTGTGTGTGTGTGTGTGTGTGTGTGTGTGTGAGTCTAAGAGTGTGTCGGTCTGTGTTTGAGTGTGTGTGAGTGTGTGTTTGAGTGTGTGTGTGTGTGTGTGTGTGAGAGAGAGAGAGTGTGAGAGAGTGTGAGTGTATTTGAGTGTGAGTGTATTGCTATCGTGTGGAACAAAAAAGTATTTATGAGGACAAAGACACTTTGTGAGGACATTTATTCTGGTCCTCTGTGTATGTGTTACAATCATTGAACAGCTGCTGATATTAAACTCATTAGGGAGGCTGTAGCTCAGTTGGTAGAGTGGTTTGCACACTAATCAGAAGGTTGGTGGTTTAATCCCCAGCTCCACATGCCTAAGTGTCATTGAGCAAGACACTGAACCCTAAAAAAATTGCTCACAATGGTGAACCATCGGTGTGTTGTAAGTCGCTTTGGATAAAAGCGTCAGCTAAATGAAATGTAATCATACTTCTGTAAATGAGATCAGCATCAACCATCAGTGATGTCATCGTTGGTTTGTGAACATTATGAATCCTCCAGTTCAGATTCTGTCCGTCACCATCTTTGCTAGTTCGGAGCGGTTTGGAGCAGGAAGTGACCATATTTTGATGAGCTGGGGGAGGAGCCAGAGGTGGATCTGACCGATCTGATTGGAAACCATCCCACCCATCGATAGCTGTAACCTGACTGCACCACAGGCCTGTCAATCAAACAGACACACCCCCAAAAACAGGTCTTCTTGAATCTTCTTTTCTAATGAATGAGGGATTATTTTCAGATGGACCTCCAGAAAACTAATAAGAAGGAGTGACTTTAGCTAACAACACCGAGATAACTGATGGACACATTTTATTCACTTTGGATTTGATGAGAGAAGTTGAATGGGAGTCTATGGAGCCGGAGACTTTTTGGAGCCGACCTCTAGTGGCACTCGCTGGTATTGCAGCTGAACACACTTCTGGATCAGAACCATTTTACAGACCTGAAGCTACGAACTCTTTTATAAACAGTCTGAGGTTTGGACACCGTTTGGCCATTTTACCCAGAATACATCAGGAGCAGCCTGTAGACAAGTCCTCCTCTCATCTTCATTTCTTTCTTCTCATGGTTCACTTCAGGACAAATGTCATAAATTATCCTGACTGAGTTTCTGTAAGCAATCACCAGTTTATAATACACACACACACACACACACACACACACACACACACACACGTATACACACACACACATACACACATATATACACACACACACACACACACACACACATATATATACACACATACACATGCACACGCACACAGTAACACATGCAGTTAATTTGGTGAATAATTTCACAGCAGGTTTGCTCATTACAACAAGGCCGGACTGGATAACACTGATTAGACATACAACACACACACACTGAAAAACACTCACACAAACACACACACTGAAAAACACTCTCACACACACACACACACACACACACACACACACACACACACACACACACACACACACACACACACACACTGAACCACTCACAGAGTTCGGTATATTTTTGTTCATTAACAGCTGATTTATGACAAACTTTTGACCTCAACTTCCTCTTCATCATCATCCTCCTCTTCATCATCATCGTCCTCCTCTTAGGTAGGTAGGTAGGTATTTACTTTATTAATCCCCGAGGGAAAATTTTTTCGCTACAGCAGCATACAGAAGCAATAAGATAATAATAGAAATAATAGAATAAAATAATAGAATAGAATAGAATAATAGAAAAGCAATAAAATAGCAGTAAAAAATATAAATATAAAATATAAAATGCACAGTATATACAGTACATTATATATCTATATATATTATATACAAACAAACCAAGAAACACAGTCAACAGTGTTATTGTACTGTGATGGATTTTGCCAGAGGTGAGTTATTGTACAGTCTTATTGTAGTGGGCAGGAATGATCTCCTGTATCTGTTCTTGTGACAGCGGAGCTGGAGGAATCTTTTAGAGAAAGTGCTCTGCTGTCCCTGCAGCAGGTGGTGGAGAGGGTGGTCAGGGTTATCCAATATGGACAATAGTTTGTTCAGCGTCCTCCTCTCCACCACCTTTTCCAGGCTGTCCAGTTTGTAGCCGATGATGGAGCCGGCCTTCTTCACCAGTTTGTTAAGTCTGTTGGTGTCACCGGCTCCAATGCTGCTCCCCCAGCAGACCACAGCGAAGTACAATGCACTGGCCACAACAGACTGGTAGAACATCTCCAACATCTCGCTGCACACATTGAAGGATCGAAGTTTCCTCAAGAAAAAGAGTCGACTCATCCCCTTCTTGGAGACAGCATTGATGTTGGTCTTCCAGTTCAGTCTGTTGTCATGGAGACACCAGGTACTTGTACTCCTCAACCATGTCCACCTCCTCTCCCAGAACTCTCAGCGGTTGTGGAGCCGTCGCCTTCCTCCTGAAGTCAACCACCATCTCTCTGGTCTTGGCCACATTCAGGAGCAGGTGATTCCTTCCCGCCCACTCCACAAAGTCCTCCACTACTGCCCTGTACTCCTCCTCCCGTCCATCCCTTATACATCCTACCACTGCAGAGTCATCAGAGAACTTCTGCAGATGGCAGGACTCTGAGTTGTACTTCATCATCATCATACTATTCGTCATCCTGATAGAGCTGCAGCCTCTTTCTGTCGTTGATAGACGCACAGTCACAGACAAACAGCAGCCTGAGAACCGTCCGTTAGACCGGAGTTACAATTAGAACATTTCATCTGAACCATCAATCTGTCTCTGAGACACCAACAACACTCATCAATGTTTTACCGTCAATTATCACTTCAGATCAGTTCTATGTCAGCAGGTTCTACATTCCACAGGCTGTTAGAGCTGCTGTGATCAAACCTTTACCTACAAACAGACTCCTGATCAGCTGTTCAGGAAACTACACAGTGATATCACACCTGCTTAGGTGACCCTCCTGAAGGAAAGGTAAAATATAAATAAATGAGATTAGAGGAGGAGGAGGACGAGGAGGAAGATGAGGAGGATGAGGATGGATGAAGAGGGGAAGTCAGAAAATTAGATCGAGACACTTCAAACGAAACAGAGACCTACTGCTGTGTGTTTGTGTGCGTGTGTGTGTGTCTGTGCGTGTGTGTGTGCAGCAGCTTTGCCTAAAATCACATTGATGTTCACACACACACACACACACACAGTTAATCTCCATTCACATGCATATTAATCGTCCTTTTATAAAACAGGCAAGAGACATTGAGACAGCAGGAGAAGAAGAGAGAGACAATGAAAGGTGTCATTTTGTTGAATGGCTGCAGCTTATGTCAAATGTGAGGAATATATCCGATGTGACGGCTTCGAAAACAGACAGAATCAATCCTGCAAAGGGCTTTTTATGAGAGTGAAGGGTTAAAGTGTTTCAGTTATAACTGCAGATGCAGCACATCTCCACGCTGCCTGAGCTGCATTTAAATGTGACACTGATTAAATTTGTCAGCAGAGAAGACGAGAAGATGATGTTTCGTTCATTGGAGGACGAAAACACAAACATTCAGTGTGTTTTGATTTCCATTAAAGAGAGGAGATGAATGTCCTCAAAACACTCAAACAGTTCAGTATGAAACACTGGACACTTCTCACGCTCAACAGCCGCCATCATGGCATCGTAGTTGAAGGAGGAGGAAGCTGCAGCTGTTGCAGCGAACACAATACCAATAGCGACTACACTCATCTTAGTACACTTTACATCTCAGTACACTTACATCTTAGTACACTTACATCTTAGTACACTCACATCTTAATACACTTACATCTTAGTACACTTTACATGTTGGTACACTTAACATCTTAGTACACTTATATCTTAGTACACTCACATCTTAGTACACTTACATCTTAGTACACTCACATCTTAGTAAACTTACATCTTAGTAAACTTACATCTTAGTACACTTTACATCTGTACTCTTACATCTTATTACACTTTACGAGTACACTTGCATCTTAGTACATTTTACATCTTAGCACACTTTACATCTTAGTACACACATCTTAGTACACTTTACATCTTAGTACACTCACATCTTAGTACACTTACATCTTAGTAAACGTACATCTTAGTACACTTACATCTTAGTACACTTTACATATTAGTATACTTATATCTTAGTACATTTACATCTTAGTACACTTACATTTTAGTACATTTACATCTTAATTCAATTCAATTTTATTTATATAGCGCCAAATCACAACAGGTTATTTCATGACACTTAACACATTAAAGTCCTTGTAGAAGAACTTTACAACATTATACAGAGAAACCAACAATTCAACAATTCCCACCTACTGTAAGCTAGGAGGAAACAAAACCTCCTCTTTAAGGGAGAAAAACCTCCAACAGAGGGAAGAAAAAACTCCCTTTAACAGAAAGAAACCTCTGACAGAACCAGACTCAGAGGTGGGCGGAGCATCTGTTAACAGAACCAGACTCAGAGGTGGGCGGAGCATCTGTTAATAGAACCGGGCTTAGAGGTGGGCGGAGCATCTGTTAACAGAACCAGGATCAGAGGTGGGCGGCCATCTGCCTCGTCCGGTTGGGGTGAGAGGAGAGAAGAGAGAGAAAAGGACAGCATAGATATAGAAGAGAAGAACTGTTGGTGGAGACGACAAGCGCAGAGCAGAGACATGCAGCTCCATGATGGGACATCTGGAAAAGAAAGAAGAGAAACTACGTGAGCGAAGGAACTGAATGGAGACAACAGATAATAAGAAGAAACTATGAGAGAGAAAAAGATGGTGAGGTATGAGTCAGTTAAAGAGTAGGAGGAAAGAAAAGAAGCTCAGCATGTAACGAGGTCCCCCAGCAGCCTCGGCCTATAACAGCATAACTAAGGGTTGGTTCAGGTCTACCTGAGCCAGCCCTAACTATAGGCTTTTATCAAAAAGGAACGTTTTGAGTCTAATCTTAAAGCTAGAGAGGGTTTCTGCCCCTCCAACACAAACTGGGAGCTGGTTCCACAGGGGAGGAGCCTGAAAACTGAAGCTCCGCCTCCCATTCTACTTCTGGAAACTCAAGGAACCACAAGTAGACCAGCGTACTGAGAGAGAAGTGCTCTGCTAGGATTATATGGTTCTATAAGATCTTTACGATATGATGGAGCCTGGTCATGTAGAGCTTTGTAAGTCATCAAGAGAATTTTAAATTCTATTCTTGATTTAACAGGAAGTCAGTGAAGAGAAGATAAATCTGGAGAAATATGATCTCTCTTGCTAAATCCCATCAGTACTCTTGCTGCAGCATTTTGGATCAGCTGCAGGGTTTTTAATGAGTAATTTGGACATCCTAACAACAAGGAATTACAATAATCTAGTCTAGAAGTAACAAACGCATGAATGAGTTTTTCTGCGTCACACTGAGGAAGGATTTTCCTGATTTTATTAATATTACGTCGATGAAAGAAGGCAGTTCTGGAGATTTCCTTTATATGGTGTCTAAAGGACAAATCCTCATCAAAGATGACTCCAAGGTTCCTCACAATTTTGCTGGAGGCCAAGACAACGTCATCTCGAGTAACTAAGTGATTACAGAAAGAGTTTCTGAGGTGTTTAGGACCAAGTACAAGAACTTCTGTTTTGTCTGAATTTAGAAGCAGGAAGTTTTTGGTCATCCAGGCCTTTATGTCTTTTAGACAGGCTTTAAGTTTTACTAACTAATTAGTTTCATCTGATTTTATAGAACGATATAGCTGAGTGTCATCTGCATAACAATGGAAGTTGATGCAGTGCTTCCTGATGACATCTCCTAATGGAAGCATGTACAAAGTAAAACGTATTGGGCCTAACACTAAGCCTTGTGGAACTCCATAACTAACTCTTGTTTGTCTGGAAGACTCATTGTTGACATGGACAAACTGGAATCTATCTGATAAGTAGGATTTGAACCAGTCTAATGCAGTTCCTTTAATCCTCGTAACGTCTTCTAATCTCTGTAATAAGATCTTATGATCAATCGTATCAAAAGCAGCACTGAGGTCCAGAAGAACAAGTACAGAGACGAGTCCATTATCTGAGACTAATAAAAGGTCGTTAGTAACTTTCACCAGAGCTGTTTCTGTGGTATGATGAACTCTAAAGACTGAACATCTTCAAACAGATCATTCCTTTGTAAATTATCAAAAAGTTGATTTGCAACAACTTTTTCAAGGATTTTAGAAATAAACGTCAGGTTGGAAATTGGTCTGTAGTTTCCTAAAACAGCTGATCAAGAGTCGGCTTTTTAAGTAAAGGTTTAATTACAGCCACTTTAAAAGCCTGTATATAGCTTGTTACAATAGATCGGTTGATCTGATCTAATATGGAAGTATTAATTAAAGGGAAGACTTCCTTAAAAAGTTTAGTTGGGATGAGATCTAACAGACAGCTAGAGGATCCAGATGAAGAAATAATTCTAGTTAACTCAGAGAGCTCAACAGGAGAGAAATGTTCCAAGTTTACATCTGGTCCTACAGTTGCTTTCAGGGCTGCTGTGCTTAACATCACATCAGTGATGGTGTCAGGAAGGGTCGGCCCGATTCTCTCCCTGATAGTAAGAATTTTATTAGTAAAGAAGTTAATGAAGTCATTACTGCTGAGAGCTGAAGGAATAGAGGGCTCAACAGAACTGGGACTCTTTGTCAGCCTGCTACAGTGATGAAAAGAAACCTGGGGTTGTTCTTGTTGTCCTCTATTAATGATGAATAATATAAAGTCCTGGCCTTACGAAGAGCTTTCTTATATAATATTAGACTATCCTTCCAGGCAGGTGAAATTCTTCTAAATTAGTGGAACTCCATTTCCTTTCCATCTTTCTAGTCGCTGCCTAGCAGAGCGTAGTTCTGAGTTGTACCATGGAGACAACTTCCTCTGGTTCATGACTCTCTTCTTCAGAGGGGCGACATCATCTAGAGTTGTAGCAGAGATACTGCAGTGTTTTCTGCCAGATGATCCACTTGTGTGGGACTAAGATCAACGTAGATGTCTTCCACTGCTTTAACACACGGCATCGAAGAGGATAAACATGTAACTGCTTCCTTAAGCTTGACCACGGCATCATCTGACAGACATCTACTGTAGTGGGATTTATTCCCACATGCTGTGTAGTCCATTATTGTAACTTCAGATGTTAATAAGAAGTGATCTGACAAAACAGGGTTTTGAGGAAATACAATTACATTTTCAGTTTCCATCCCATATGACAGAACCAGATGGAGGGTGTGGTTACCACGGTGACGGGGTTTATTTACATCCTGATAAAAGCCTATAGAATCTAATAATGATCTGAAAGTAGAACTGAGACTGTCGTTGTCCACGTCAACATGAATGTTAAAGTCTCCCACTATCATCACTTTATCTGAACTCAGCACTAAATCTGATCAAAAGTCAGAATTCAGTTAGAAACCCTGAATAAGGACCAGGTGGGAGATAAACAACAACAATACAATCCATTTCTCTGCTTTCCAGTTTGGGTGAGAGACTAAGAGTCAGACTCTCAAATGAATTATAACTAAGTTTAGGTCTCGGATTAATTGATAAACTTGAGTGGAAGATTGCTGCCACTCCTCCTCCTCCTCCTCCCCTTCTTCCTCCTCCTCCTCCTCGGCCTGAATCTCTAGGAATATGATAATTAATATGACTGGGAGGAGTTGCTTCATTAATCCTAACATATTCTTCCTGTTGCAGCCAGGTCTCTGTGAGACAGAGTAAATCAATCTGATGATCAGTTATCAAGTCATTTACTAACAGATTTAGACCAGAGAGATCTGATATTTAATAATCCGCTTTTAATTGTCAGATTTTTTTTGATCCATTAATTTGGTAGGATCAATTTTTATTACATTTTTATTGATAGATCTTTCCTGGAGTTTTTTAAATATAGGTGGTCTGGGTACAGACACAACCTCTACAGGAAGTTGAAGGTTTTGGGTGAGTGACAGCTCTAAAGAAGCTGCAGAGGAGCTGTAAGACTGCAGCTCTGTGTCCTGACTTCAACCCTGGATGTCAGGTTTTAGGGCTGTTAAGAGACATGGCCATATTTCTAGAAAGAAGAGCTGCACCATCCAAAGTAGGATGGATGCCGTCTCTCCGGATCAGACCAGGTTTTTCCCAGAAAGTATTCCAATTGTCAATGAAGCCCACGTTGTTAGCGGGACACCACCTCGACAGTACACTTTACATCTTAGTAAACGTTCCATCTTAGTACATTTACATCTTAGTACATTTACATCTTATTACACTTTACATCTTAGTACATTTACATCTTATTACACTTTACATCTTAGTAAACGTTCCATCTTAGTACATTTACATCTTAGTACACTTACATTTTAGTACATTTACATCTTAGTACATTTACATCTTAGTACACTTACGTCTTAGTACACTTACATCTTAGTACATTTACATCTTAGTACACTTACATCTTAGTACATTTACATCTTAGTACACTTACATCTTAGCACATTTACATCTTAGTACATTTACATCTTAGCACACTTTTCATCATAGTATACTCATGTTATGACACTCATATGTTATTACTCAGTTTGTTTCTCTACAGTTTTTAAGTCCTGTTGTGCTTCTGTTCATGTTAAGATCAAACAAAGTATTAATCACTGAAATGATGATGTCATGCTGTAGGTGGAGGTTACTGGGAATGGGCTGGGATTGATCCACCGCTATATCAGGAGGCGTGGCCTCTCACTCTGCCCAATCAGCAGCGAAGAGGGGCGTGGTTAAGTCCGCTGATCAGCCTTGACAGAAGGCTGTCTCTACCTGTGCAGGTGTGTATTGATGACATCACATTAAAACTGTGTTCAGAGCTCAGTCTGGTCCAAGTGGACGTTTAGGTGGATCCCTGAAGCTTCAGGTAAACAGACAGACAGACAGACAGACATACCTGGACATGTTGTTGACGCTCATGTAAGACCTGTCTCTCTCTCTGTCTCTCCTGTGTATTTGGGCCTGTCCGTCCCTTGCAGCTCTGCATTGACAGGTGGCCTGTCTTACCTTTCAAGGTGAGCCTGTCTCCCTGTCTGTCTGTCTGTCTGTCTATCTGTCCGTCCGTCTGTCCATTTCATTGATCTAATCCTAGTTTCCTGTCTTTCAGGTGATGAAAGAAGTTCAACCCTCCTTTTTTACATCAAGGTTTTCTTCCAGATTCACTCTGCTGACCGACTACAGACACAGTAAGACCTACCTGCCTGTCTGTCTGTCTGCCTGTCTGTCTGTCTGCCTGCCTGTTAGAACATTATAGATTTAAGTAGTGAGATGTAGAGGCGTCTCTCTGATGGTAGTCGGTCTCCGTGTTCAGCGTTCTGCAGGAAGAACTCAACAGTCTGATCTGACCTCATGATGCTGTCACTGATGGGTTCTGACATCACAGTCACGTGACCATGTGGCTGCTGTCACAACATGTCATCTTCTCACAGAAGATCAGATCAGCCGGAGGAACTCTGTTCATTTCATCAGTTCACATTCCAGCAGCCAAAGACTGTCTATCTCAGTCACACTGAGTCATTACGGAACCAAAGAACACCACGGTTCTCAGTAGAATGGTTTTCCTTGGAACAGTTCTCAGTAGAATGGTTTTCCTTGGAGCGGTTCTCAGTAGAACGGTTTTCCTTGGAAAGATTCTCAGTAAAACGGTTTTCCTTGGAACGGTTCTCAGTAGAATGGTTTTCCTTGGAAAGGTTCTCAGTAAAACGTTTTTCCTTGGAACGGTTCTCAGTAGAATGGTTTTCCTTGGAACGGTTCTCAGTAGAACGGTTTTCCTTGGAAAGATTCTCAGGAGAACGGTTTTCCTTGGAAAGATTCTCAGGAGAACGGTTTTCCAGTTCAAAAGGTTCCACACGCACACCTACTGTACAGATCAGATCCTGATGTTCAGAACTAGAACAACAGGCAGTAATATAATGGTCAGAAAAGACAGGGGAACAGTAGAACTGTAGAGAACAGTTCTGTACCTGTTCTGGCATCAGTGTGTCATCATGTGTTTAAATAAACGTTCTTTTGTTGTGTTTGTCAGAGAAGCGAGGGACCGCTGGAGATTCAGCTACTTATGGAGGAGCGCTGCTGCTGAGGACTGACAGAACGTCAAACCTTCAACAGGTGAGTTCCTCCCTCCATCGAGGCCATAGAACCGTCTGAGCTGAGGCTGCGACTTCCACGAGGAGGAGGAGAACAGAAGGAGAACAGAAGGAGAACAGAAGGAGAACAGAAGGAGAACAGAAGGAGAACAGAAGGTGAACATAAGGAGAACAGGAGGAGAAACAGGAGAAGAACAGGAGGAGAACACGAGGAGAACAGGAGGAGAACACAAGGAGAACCGGAGGAGAACAGGAGGAGAAATAGGAGAAGAACAGGAGGAGAACACGAGGAGAACAGGAGGAGAACACAAGGAGAACAGGAGGAGAAACAGGAGAAGAACAGGAGGAGAACAGGAGGAAAACATAAGGAGAACATAAGGAGAACAGGAGGAGAAACAGGAGGAGAACACAAAGAGAGTAGGAGGAGATCACGGGGAGAACAGGTGGAGAACATGAGGAGAACAGGAGGAGAACACAAGAAGAACAGGAGGAGAAACAGGAGAAGAACAGGAGGAGAACAGGAGGAAAACAGAAGGAGAACACAAGGAGAACAGGAGGAGAAACAGGAGGAGAACACAAAGAGAATAGGAGGAGATCACGGGGAGAACAGGAGGAGAACACGAGGAGAACAGGAGAAGAACAGGAGGAGAACAAGAGGAGAACACGAGGAGAAGAGAAGGAGAACATGAGGAGAACACGAGGAGAACACAAGGAGAACAGGAGGAGAACACGAGGAGAACAGAAGGAGAACATAAGGAGAACAGGAGGAGAAACAGGAGGAGAACACGAAGAGAGTAGGAGGAGATCATGGGGAGAACAGGAGGAGAACATGAGGAGAACAGGAGGAGAACACAAGGAGAACACAAGGAGAACAGGAGGAGAAACAGGAGGAGAAACAGGAGGAGAAACAGGAGGAGAACACAAAGAGAATAGGAGGAGATCACGGGGAGAACAGGAGGAGAACGCGAGGAGAACAGGAGAAGAACAGGAGGAGAACAAGAGGAGAACACGAGGAGAAGAGAAGGAGAACATGAGGAGAACAGGAGGAGAACAGGAGGAGAAGAGAAGGAGAACATGGGGAGAACAGGAGGAGAACAGAAGGAGAACACAAGGAGAAACAGGAGGAGAACACAAGGAGAATAGGAAGAGAACATGGGGAGAACACAGGGGGAACAGGAGGAGAACACAATGAGAACACGAAGAGAACACGATGAGAACAGGAGGAGAACATGAGGAGAATAGGAGGAGAACACGGGGAGAGCAGGAGGAGAACATGAGGAGAACACAGGGAGAACAGAAGAAAAACAAGAGGAGAACACGAGAAGAACACGAGGAGAACAGGAGGAGAACACGAGGAGAACACAAGGAGAACAGGAGGAGAAACAGGAGAAGAACAGGAGGAGAACAGGAGGAGAACAGAAGGAGAAACAGGAGGAGAACACAAGGAGAATAGGAAGAGAACATGGGGAGAACACAGGGGGAACAGGAGGAGAAACAGGAGGAGAACACGAAGAGAGTAGGAGGAGATCATGGGGAGAACAGGAGGAGAACATGAGGAGAACAGGAGGAGAACACAAGGAGAACAGGAGGAGAAACAGGAGAAGAACAGGAGAACATGAGGAGAACAGGAGGAGAACAGGAGGAGAAGAGAAGGAGAACATGGGGAGAACAGGAGGAGAACAGAAGGAGAACACAAGGAGAAACAGGAGGAGAACACAAGGAGAATAGGAAGAGAACATGGGGAGAACACAGGGGGAACAGGAGGAGAACACAATGAGAACACGAAGAGAACACGATGAGAACAGGAGGAGAACATGAGGAGAATAGGAGGAGAACACGGGGAGAGCAGGAGGAGAACATGAGGAGAACACAGGGAGAACAGGAGAAGAACAAGAGGAGAACACGAGAAGAACACGAGGAGAACAGGAGGAGAACACGAGGAGAACACAAGGAGAACAGGAGGAGAAACAGGAGAAGAACAGGAGGAGAACAGGAGGAGAACAGAAGGAGAAACAGGAGGAGAACACAAGGAGAATAGGAAGAGAACATGGGGAGAACACAGGGGGAACAGGAGGAGAACACAATGAGAACACGAAGAGAACACGATGAGAACAGGAGGAGAACACGAGGAGAATAGGAGGAGAACACGGGGAGAGCAGGAGGAGAACATGAGGAGAACACAGGGAGAACAGGAGAAGAACACGAGGAGAACAGGAGGAGAACATGAGGACAAGAGAAGGAGAACATGGGGAGAACAGGAGGAGAACAGAAGGAGAACAGGAGGAGAACACAAGGAGAATAGGAAGAGAACATGGGGAGAACACAGGGGGAACAGGAGGAGAAACAGGAGGAGAACACGAAGAGAGTAGGAGGAGATCATGGGGAGAACAGGAGGAGAACATGAGGAGAACAGGAGGAGAACACAAGGAGAACAGGAGGAGAAACAGGAGAAGAACAGGAGGAGAACAGGAGGAGAAACAGGAGGAGAAACAGGAGGAGAAACAGGAGGAGAACACAAAGAGAATAGGAGGAGATCACGGGGAGAACAGGAGGAGAACACGAGGAGAACAGGAGAAGAACAGGAGGAGAACAAGAGGAGAACACGAGGAGAAGAGAAGGAGAACATGGGGAGAACAGGAGGAGAACAGAAGGAGAACACAAGGAGAAACAGGAGGAGAACACAAGGAGAATAGGAAGAGAACATGGGGAGAACACAGGGGGAACAGGAGGAGAACACAATGAGAACACGAAGAGAACACGATGAGAACAGGAGGAGAACATGAGGAGAATAGGAGGAGAACACGGGGAGAGCAGGAGGAGAACATGAGGAGAACACAGGGAGAACAGGAGAAGAACAAGAGGAGAACACGAGAAGAACACGAGGAGAACAGGAGGAGAACACGAGGAGAACACAAGGAGAACAGGAGGAGAAACAGGAGAAGAACAGGAGGAGAACAGGAGGAGAACAGAAGGAGAAACAGGAGGAGAACACAAGGAGAATAGGAAGAGAACAGGAGGAGAACAAATGATGACATCATCACGATGACTGCAATGTTGATCAGTTAAAGATTGATTCTGATCAGGTGGTTTTGTTGTGTGTGTGTGTGTGTGTGTGTGTGTGTGTGTGTGTGTGTGTGTGTGTGCGTGTCAGTGTGTTGGTGTATCTGTACAGAGAGGACAGGAGGAGGGACATGAAGAAGGAAGGAAAGACAAACGTCCTGTCGCCTCCACTCCTGTCCCAGGGTCGCCATGGTAACTGCTGCTCTGTTCTCCTCATTGTTGATTATTGATTATTTTTTTTTACATTTTAAAAATCCATCAGGAGAATCAGTTCATTTGAACATTTATAATTTTTCTAATGGTTTCTAATGTGAGTTTAATGTTCGGTGAAAAGGTCTCCTTCAGTGGTGTTACCATGGCAACTGTGAACAGATGCAGACGTTGGGCTGTTGTGTTTGTTGGTAAACATGTTAGAACATCAACACAAACACTGAAAACTGTTTCTCTGTAGACACTGTATGTCTCTGTCCGTCTGTCTGTCTGTTAGTTTGTTTGTTTGTCTCTGTCTGTTTGTTTGTCTGTGTCTCTGTCTATTTGTTTGTTTGTCTCTGTCTGTTTGTCTGTGTGTCTCTCTGTCTGTCTCCGTCTGTCTGTTTGTTTGTTTGTCTCTCTGTCTGTTTGTTTGTGTTTGTTTATATACCGTTTGTTTGTTTGTTTGTTTATCTCTGTCTGTTTCATTTCTGTTTATATTTTTTTGTATCTTTGTTTTGTTTGTGTTTTTTTATTTGTCTCTATGTCTGTTTGTTTGTTTGTCTCTGTATCTTTGTTTGTTTATCTCTGTTTGTATGTTTATTTGTTTGTTTCTGTTTGTCTGTTTGTTTGTCTGTCTGTTTGTTTATCTGTCTGTTTATTTGTTTGTTTGCCTGTCTTTTTGTTTGTCTCTGTTTGTCTGTTTGTTTGTCTCTCTAGTTGTCTGTTTTTTTCGTTTGTCTGTTTGTTTATCTGTCTGTTCGTTTGTTTGTCTCTTTGTTTGTCTGTTTGTCTGTCTGTCTGTTTGTTTGTTTGTTTGTCTGTCTGTTTGTTCGTCTGTTTGTTTGTTTGTCTGTTTGCTTGTCTCTGTCTGTTGTTTTGTTTTTCTGTTTGTTTGTTTGTTTTTGTTTTGTGAACCAGCTTCATTCAGATGGTTTACATCCTGTGACCTGTGTGATAAAGATCACGTGTGACCGGTCCAGTTGGTTCATGTATGATTTTGGACATGTGTCCTTCTGTCTCTCAGCTGCTGAGTGTTTGTTCATGAATGAATGTGTGAACTAGATCAAGGCAGCAGGGCAATAAAAACAGTGCAGAGACTCAGCAGGGGGCGGGGTCAGACGGTTGATGATGCCATGATATGACTCTGGCTGGAGGTCACAGACGACTGTTGGAGCCCGAGGGTTCAGCAGAGTCCCAGTGCTGGTCTCTGATTGGACCAGATCAGCCAAATGATCTGCTTCTGCTGACGTCATCACAGCAGTGGTTTCACTGTGACTCAGGTGTTTCGGGTGTTTTAGGTGTTTTAGGTGTTTCAGGTGTTTCAGGTGTTTCATGTGTTTCAGGTGTTTTAGGTGTTTCATGTGTTTTAGGTGTTTCATGTGTTTCAGGTGTTTTAGGTGTTTCATGTGTTTCAGGTGTTTTAGGTGTTTCAGGTGTTTCATGTGTTTCAGGTGTTTTAGGTGTTTCATGTGTTTCATGTGTTTCATGTGTTTTAGGTGTTTCATGTGTTTTAGGTGTTTCAGGTGTTTCAGGTGTTTCATGTGTTTCAGGTGTTTTAGGTGTTTCATGTGTTTCAGGTGTTTCATGTGTTTCAGGTGTTTTAGGTGTTTCATGTGTTTCAGGTGTTTCATGTGTTTCAGGTGTTTTAGGTGTTTCATGTGTTTCAGGTGTTTTAGGTGTTTCATGTGTTTCAGGTGTTTTAGGTGTTTTAGGTGTTTTAGGTGTTTCATGTGTTTCAGGTGTTTTAGGTGTTTCATGTGTTTCAGGTGTTTCACGTGTTTCAGGTGTTTTAGGTGTTTCATGTGTTTCAGGTGTTTTAGGTGTTTCATGTGTTTCAGGTGTTTTAGGTGTTTCATGTGTTACAGGTGTTTCATGTGTTTCAGGTGTTTTAGGTGTTTCATGTGTTTCAGGTGTTTCATGTGTTTCAGGTGTTTTAGGTGTTTCATGTGTTTCAGGTGTTTCATGTGTTTCAGGTGTTTTAGGTGTTTCATGTGTTTCATGTGTTTTAGGTGTTTCATGTGTTTCATGTGTTTCAGGTGTTTTAGGTGTTTCATGTGTTTCAGGTGTTTTAGGTGTTTCATGTGTTTCGGGTGTTTTAGGTGTTTTAGGTGTTTCTGTGTGGTAATGCAGGTGTGTCGTGTGGACTGGAGATGACCGGGTCTTCTTCTTCAATCCCACAATCCACCTCTCTGTGTGGGAGAGACCAGGGGAGCTGATTGGCCGAGACATCAGCCACATCATCGAGGACCCACCCCACAAGAGGAAGAAGACGACACCTGCTGGTCTGTCTCTTTACCTGTCTGTCCTCACCTGTTTGTCTCTTCACCTGTCTCTCCTCACCTGTTTATCGTTTACCTGTCTATCTTTCACCTGTCTGTCTCCTCACCTGTCTGCCTCCTCATCTGTCTGTCTTTCACCTGTTTGTCTCTTCATCTGTCTGGCTCCTCACCTGTCCAACTGTGGAACTCGTCTCTCTGTGACAGACAACTGCTCCAGCTGTAAATCATCCGGTCTCTATGGTAACGGTGACGATGAAGATGATGATCATAAACACAACTCCAAGAGGAAGAGGTGAGTCTGAAGGAGCCAATCAAGGAGTAGAACAGAGTCGATGTCAAAGGTCAAAAGGTTTTTGTTTACTGTGGTTTGTTGTTTTGTTCGTAAAACATTTTGACCTGATGATATCATCATCACAGAGCGATGTGATTGGTTGGATGTTTCTCTGTCTTTAGATCAGAGGAGTCTCTCGTCCCTCATCCAGAAGAAGTTAAGCTCCTCCCACTGGAGCTTCGCATCGCTCACTTCAGAGAAATGATGCTGGAGAGAGGGGTAGATTCCTGTTTACACACACACACACACACACACACACACACACACACACACACACACACACACACACCTACTTCCTGTCCACCTGTCTACATGTCTGCAGGTGTCGGCGTTCTCCACCTGGGACAGGGAGCTCCATAAGATGGTATTTGACCCTCGATACCTGCTGCTGACTTCAGATCAGAGGAAACAGGTCTCTCTTTATTTCTCTGAGTCCACTGAGGTGACGTCACACCTTCATGATGTCACTGTGACATCACGTTACCTGTGTGTGCAGGTGTTTGAGCAGTTTGTGAAGAGCAGGGTGAAGGAGGAGTACAAGGAGAAGAGGGGGAAACTGCAGAGGGCCCGAGAGGAGTTCAAACAGCTGCTGGAGGAAGCGAAGATCAGCAGCAGGTATCATCCATTATTCACACCTGACCTCAGTCAACCTCCTCACCTGGACCGCCAGGTGTTCGTCTCTTCCCTGAGGCTCCGCTCTGACAGCTGACACTCCGCTGGCTCAGATTCAGGAGCTCCTCTGTGAATCCACCGTTAACAACTGATGGAGATGTCAGAGCTCTGTCCGACCACCAAAATTCAACACGTAAACTAGAAGTTGGAGCAGAGCGTTACATTAGACAGTTACCTGTGTAACACCTGAACCACAAACAGTAAAGATCAGCCTGTAGTCTGTCCTGTTGTACCTGCTGATGGAGAAACAGGTCTTATGGCTCTTCAGACAGAAAGGATCCACTTTAATCATCTCAACAAAAGCTGAACACATACCAGTATCGATCAATACATTCAGAGTGTTCCTGAAGGCAGCACAGAGCTGCACACAGAGGACCAACAAACTTCATGAGGACATATTCAGAGTTATTGATCAGCTTCATCACTGAGTTCCACGTTAACATGACCACTGGTACATGAGCATTAGTGATGTCACCATGGAAACCTGAGGGAGCATTAATGCTGTCACCATGGAAACCTGAGGGAGCATTAGTGATGTCACCTTGGAAACCTGAGGGAGCATTTGTGATGTCACCTTGGAAACCTGAGGGAGCATTAGTGATATCACCATGGAAACCTGAGGGAGCATTAATGCTGTCACCATGGAAACCTGAGGGAACATTGGTGATGTCACCATGGAAACCTGAGGGAACATTGGTGATGTCACCATGGAAACCTGAGGGAACATTAGTGATGTCACCATGGAAACCTGAGGGAGCATTAGTGATGTCACCATGGAAACCTGAGGGAGCATTAGTGATGTCACCATGGAAACCTGAGGGAGCATTAATGCTGTCACCATGGAAACCTGAGGGAACATTAGTGATGTCACCATGGAAACCTGAGGAAGCATTAGTGATGTCACCATGGAAACCTGAGGGAACATTAGTGATGTCACCATGGAAACCTGGGGGAACATTAGTGATGTCACCATGGAAACCTGAAACTGGAGCAGAGAAACATCATATTATATATTAAACTCTGTAAATGGTCATCAGAGACCCTTGACATGCTTCAGAAAGTCTACAGCGATGGAGCGATGAGCCGGGCGAGGTGTTCTGATGACGTCACGTTTCAAGAGGGGCGGAGCTTCACTGTCTGAAGAAGGCGCGTCAGATCAGGAGACACCAGGTAGGTTTTCTTTGTGTCACCGTGAATTCGTCCCCCAGAGACAGACTGTCAACACCGAGTTCCACCGGGACCTTCTGAGGGGAACATTCACTGTGGACCACCTGAACTGTGTCGCCATGGCAACAGACTTCTCCAAAATGACAACACAAGCATCGTGTTAAAGATTTTGTTCCCCAAAAATATGCCCCGAAATCTGATGCAAGGAACAAGACTGAGAATCAATGTTGGACGGTCGTGATCAGCTGCTTTAAAACCAGCCATGATTCTGTGGTGGAAATCATTGCGTGGGCTCAGGAACACTTGGCTGTGAGCAGGCATGTTGAACATTTTGTTCCTCAAAACCTGATGTTTCTCTGCTCCAGTTTCAGGTTCTCGATGACATCATAGATGTTCACGTACCAGTGGTCATGTTACCGTGTGGAACTCAGTGATGATGCTGATCAGATGACATAACTTCCCCATGAAGGTTGTTGTGCATCACCGTACTGCGTTCATGTGCAACAGGAAGTCTCTGAATGTTTTGGTTGAACCTTATATGAATATCATTTTCTTCATTGTCATTTGGTTTCATATTGTATTTTAGTTTTTCATGTGTTTGTAGTTTTTTTTCTGTTTATATTTTTTATTTCTTTAAATATATTTTTACTGATATTTTTTATTTGCGCTCTATTAACTCTCGACCCTCATGAGGAAACACAAATATTCATGTTTCGTTCTTATTTTTCTCTGCAGATCTACGTTTAAGGAGTTCTGTGCTCGTTACCATGGCGACCAGCGGTTCAACGCTCTGAACAGGAAGAAGGACCAGGAAGTTATCTTTAACTATTACATCACATCGTTAAAGAAACGAGACAAAGAGAACAGAGCTAGACTGAGGAAAATGAGATGAAATCTGAAAACCTTTCTGAACCATCTGGATCCTTTGTAGAACTCATCCAGGATCTTCCAGAGCCTTTAGGAACCCTCAAAACCCCATCAGGACATTCTGGCCGACCCTGTGTTGGCTCCCATTAATGGATCTTAGTTCCAGACTCCTGATTCTGTTGGATAAACTGGACCAGTATCAAAAACATTAGACTAGGATCACTGCGTCTCAGAGGTTCTACATGGTTCTGGACTTTGTTTTACAGTTTTCAAGACAGGATAAAGACCAGCACCATCAGACTGATTTCTGTGGGGTGCTGAATTCATCTGGATCAGCTGCATTGTTCCAAAACTGGACGGACTCTTTCTCACGTATTAAAAGAACTGAGCCACTGAACTGAACTGAACTAAACTGGACTGAACTGGACTGAACTGAACTAAACTGGACTGAACTGGACTGAACTGAACTAAACTGGACTGAACTGGACTCAACTGGACTGGACTGGACTCAACTGGACTGGACTGGACTGGACTGGACTTCAACAAAACTTAGAGCACAAGACAGACTGTTCCCACACACACATCTGTTCTGTGTAATCGTGGTCCACCTTCATGTCTATTCTGTGTTTTTTCCAACATGTTTGTTATCAGGATTTCTGCTGTCAAAATACAAACAAACAAAGTACATTTCTGATGTGATGTAATTCCCCATCCCCCCCTCCCCCACGCACACACAGACCTGTCAACATGGTGAGCTGTGATTAGACATATTTTGTGTCCTGATGTACAGATTGGATGATTTTTCAAGTCTTCTCCTTGGACGGTGTCTGTGTTGATCTTTGTGTTCTGACGTGTCATTGGCTGTTGGTCATGACGTGTTTTAAAAATTAAACGTGTAAACAGATGTGCTGCTGTTGTCTTTGTTGTTTCAGCCTTGTTTTACTGCTCACAAGTACAGACAGTAAAAACAGAGGCTGCAGCTCTATCAACTAGATGTTCCTCCTGTGTGGACACATGAAACTGAAGAAGATAATAATGGAATCACTTCCTTAAATTTGACCTCAGCATCATCAGACAAACGTCTACTGTAGTGGAATTATTTCCTCATGCTGTGTACTCTATTATTGTAAATTCACGTTATTAAAATGGTTTGACTAAAGAGAGTTTAGAGGAAATAGTATTAAATGTTCAGTTTCTACGTCAGTGAGTGGCTTTATTTACATTTGAGTCTAATAATGAACTGTTGAACATCATGAATGTTAAAGTCACCTCCATCATCACTCAGCACTGAATCAGAACCCTCTGGGTCCGCTGGGTCACAACACTGAATACTGCTTACAGTTTTCAACTGATCAAACATGGACAGCTTCAAACTCTTTGTCCAAAAAAATCCTCACGAAATCACAAAGGCCAGTCATCCCTGAGCTTTCAGCTGAGCCATCCGCTTCAGCAGCTTCAGGCTGCTGCTCACTCGTCACGGACAATCGAGAGGAGTTGTTTATTTTTGTACGTAAATCACATTGAAATGTAACCTCCTGCCCTCAGCTCATCACAGCTAAGGGCTGACACCTGCTCACCTGACGCAGGTGAGTCTCATCAGGTCAGACTTCAATAGCTGCCTGAACGACTTGAGACAGTCTTCTTCTTCCTCTCCAGATGTGACGGTTCAGTCTGAGCACATTGAAGGCAGCTGGGCTGAAAAACAGAGAGCTGTTTCTGTTGGTGTGACAGCTTTAACGTGATCCATCACAGTGAGATGTGAAACACGGAGCGGCCAGCAGAGGGAGACAAAGCTCTGATGGGTCAGCTCTTCCTCACACAGGAGGATGCTGGGACGAGGAGGAGGAGGAGGAGGAGGGAGGGGGGAGATGACGCCAGCAGAGGCTGCAGAGATGCTAACAGCACCGAGGCACAAATCCAATCTGACAGGAGCTAACTGCTAATACAGACAGACAGAGAGACAGAGAGACAGACCGACAGAGACAGACAGACAGATAGAGAGACAGTCGAAGGGAGGCTGATGCTGATGCTGATGCTGATGCTGATGCTGGCAGCACACACACTAACACAGTGAGCTGCAGTGAAGCTAGCTGCTGTTAGCATGCTGTTAGGAGGAAGCTAATCAACTGACATATACACACACACACACACACACACACACACACACACACACACACGGCAATGCAGTGTCCGAAGCTTCCTATTGGACGGTGAGTGATTTATCTGTGTGTGTGTTTTCTGTTAGGCCTCAGCTGTCACTGTGTGTTTAAATGTGATGTGATGATGACAGACTCTGTGTTGATGCTGTTGCCATGGAAACAGTCATGTTTTCATGTTGTCAGTGGGTCACCTGTCCTGTATACCCCCAAAACATGTGATCAGTTTCAGGTGACTCAGATAATAGTATTACTGCTACTGCTACTGATAATACTACTACTGATAATGATACTACTACTGATTCTGATACTACTACTGATAATACTACTGATAATGATACTACTACTGATTCTGATACAACTACTGATAATACTACTGATAATGATACTACTACTGATAATGATATTACTACTGATAATGATACTACTACTGATAACACTACTACTGATACTGATACTACTGCTGATACTGATACTACTACTATAATGCTAGTTACACTACCAACACTAGTAATACTAACAACAGTAGTAATACTACTAACACTATTAAATTAGTAACACTAGTAATAGTGTAATACTATAATACTACTAATACTAGTAACACTAGTAATACTAGTACTGTGTGTGTTTACAGTTGTGTGTTTGTGTGTGGACAGGTGAACATGTAGTCAAACTTCAGGTTGACAGACAGCTCACTGGGTGGGCGGAGCCTGCAGGTGGTGGTGGTAATGTCAAAACGAGGAGTAGCGGGGCGAGGGAAGGGGGACCGACTGGACGCCATGGCAACCCTTCAAGCAGCCAATGAGGAGCTGAGAGCAAAACTGACAGACATCCAGATCGAACTCCAACAGGAAAAGAACAAGGTAAGGACAACAGAACCTTCTCATCCCAGTACTACGAGGAGTACTATGAATACTCGCACTACTGCAGTACTGGCACCAACATGAAGCAGCACCTCGGTGTTTTAGTACTGCTACTACTGTCCGAGTGTTCCAGGTGAGCCGTCTGGAGAGGGAGAAGAGTCAGGAGCTGAAGGCAGAGCATCACCGAGCAACAGTTGCCGTGACGGAGCTGAAGACCAAACTCCACGAAGAGAAGCAGAAGGAGTTGGCAGTTACCAGGGAGACGTTACTACGGCAACATGAGATGGAACTTATGAGGGTCATCAAAATCAAAGATGGAGAAATTCAACGTCTGAACGGATTGGTGCTAACGCTGAGAGACGGATCCACAGACAAAGTGAGTCACCTGATTCACACCTACCTGTCTGTCTGCACATCTACCTGTCTGTCTGCACATCTACCGGTCTGTCTGCACATCTACCTGTCTGTCTGCACATCTACCGGTCTGTCTGCACATCTACCTGTCTGTCTGCACATCTACCTGTCTGTCTGCACATCTACCGGTCTGTCTGCACATCTACCGGTCTGTCTGTCCTTCAGCTCCTGCAGGTGTGGAGAAGGTTTTAGGGTGTGTTCTCTGATTCCTCAGGTGAGGACCACTCTGCTGGCAGACGTGGAGGAGGCGAGGAGGAGCTGGGAGGCGGAGCGTTGTCGCCTCCAGCAGGAGGTTCAGGATGTGCGAGGAGCAAAAAGGACCACAGAGGAGGCTCTGACATCGGCTCAGCAGGCCTGCCAGGCTCGAGCAGCCGAGCTCCGATCAGCTCATCACCAGCATCAGGAGGAGCTGAACCGGACCAAGAGGGACTGTGAGAGGGAGATCCGCCGACTGGTACGACCCACCAGCACATACATGACCGTTTACACATGTATGAGTTTTAAAAAGAAGTTCAGCCTTGTTAGAGTTTAATGTGAGCGACATCATCTTCATCACCTCTCTGAGCGAAATCATCTTCATCACCTCTCTGAGAGTCTTCTGTTGGTTCACAACAACGACTCATCCAAACACAGCAGTGACTCATTCTGTCTGATGAATGAACACATTATTATGACACATGAGGAGGACACACACAGACACACACTGGTACAACACACACAACACAACACATACTGGTACAACACACACAACACAACACACACAGACACACACTGGTTCAACACACACAACACACACAACACAACACATACTGGTACAACACACAACACAACACACACAGACACACACTGGTACAACACACACAACACACACAACACACACAACACAACACATACTGGTACAACACACACAACACAACACACACAGACACACACTGGTACAACACACACAACACAACATACACAACACAACACATACTGGTACAACACACACAACACAACACACACTGGTACAACACACACTGGTACAACACACACTGACACACACTGGTACAACACACACAACACACACAACACAACACACACAACACACACAACACAACACACAACACAACACACACAGACACACACTGGTACAACACACACAACACACACAACACAACATACACAACACAACACAACACATACTGGTACAACACACACAACACAACACACACAGACACACACTGGTACAACACACACAACACAACATACACAACACAACATACACAACACAACACAACACATACTGGTACAACACACACAACACACACAACACAACATACACAACACAACATACACAACACACACAGACACACACTGGTACAACACACACAACACACACAACACAACATACACAACACAACACAACACATACTGGTACAACACACACAACACAACACACACAGACACACACTGGTACAACACACACAACACAACATACACAACACAACACATACTGGTACAACACACACAACACAACACATACTGGTACAACACACACAACACAACACACACAGACACACACTGGTACAACCCACACAACACAACATACACAACACAACACATACTGGTACAACACACACAACACAACACATACTGGTACAACACACACTGGTACAACACACACTGACACACACTGGTACAACACACACAACACAACATACAACACAACACACACTGGTACAACACACACAACGCAACACACACAGACACACACCGGTACAACACACACAACACAACACACACAACACAACATACACAACACAACACACACTGGTACAACACACACAACACACACAACACAACATACACAACACACAACACAACATACACTGGTACAACACACACAACACAAACAACACAACACACACTGACACACACTGGTACAACACACACAACACACACAACACACAACACAACACACTGGTACAACACACACAACACAACATACACAACACAACATACACAACACAACACAACACATACTGGTACAACACACACAACACACACAACACAACATACACAACACAACATACACAACACACACAGACACACACTGGTACAACACACACAACACACACAACACAACATACACAACACAACACAACACATACTGGTACAACACACACAACACAACACACACAGACACACACTGGTACAACACACACAACACAACATACACAACACAACACATACTGGTACAACACACACAACACAACACACACTGGTACAACACACACTGACACACACTGGTACAACACACACAACACACAACACAACACACATAACACAACATACACAACACAACACAACACATACTGGTACAACACACACAACACAACACACACAGACACACACTGGTACAACCCACACAACACAACATACACAACACAACACATACTGGTACAACACACACAACACAACACATACTGGTACAACACACACTGGTACAACACACACTGACACACACTGGTACAACACACACAACACAACATACAACACAACACACACTGGTACAACACACACAACGCAACACACACAGACACACACCGGTACAACACACACAACACAACACACACAACACAACATACACAACACAACACACACTGGTACAACACACACAACACACACAACACAACATACACAACACACAACACAACATACACTGGTACAACACACACAACACAAACAACACAACACACACTGACACACACTGGTACAACACACACAACACACACAACACACAACACAACACACTGGTACAACACACACAACACAACACAACACAAAATTTCCCCTCGGGGATTAATAAAGTAACTACCTAACCTAACCTAACCTAACCTAACCTAACCTAACCACACACTGGTACAACACACACTGGTGCAACACACACAACACACACAACACAACACACAACACAACACACACTGGTGCAACACACACAACACACACAGACACAGACCGGTACAACACACACAACACAACACAACACAACACAACACAACACAACACAACACAACACAACACAACACAACACAACACAACACAACACAACACAACACACACTGGTGCAACACACACAACACACACAGACACAGACCGGTACAACACACACAACACAACACAACACAACACAACACAACACAACACAACACAACACAACACAACACAACACAACACAACACAACACAACACACACAACACAACACACACAACACACACAACACAACACAAACAACACACACAACACAACACACACAACACACACAACACAACACACACTGGTACAACACACACAACACACACAACACAACACACACTGGTACAACACACACAACACACACAACACAACACACCTAACCCGTATCTAAACTGTCTGTCTCACCCATCTGTC
>NW_027185264.1:80000-140000 GCF_022577435.1 Embiotoca jacksoni
AGACCAGAACGAACTGCTGGAGTTCAGGATCTTAGAGCTGGAGGTGAAAACACGGTTTTATCTGTTTACATTCTGTCAGAACACTTTACACCAGACAGCTCCACGCCACCTCATTACAGAGAACACCTCACCCCACCCACATGAGCACGCATCAACAACAACAACAACTACACGCTGTGTCTCTGTTTCTATGGAAACACTGTTTAGGAGAGAGAGCGACGCTCACCTGCCATCAACTTCCAACAACTCCATTTCCCAGAAGAACTCAGTCCTCTACAGATCTACTGTGAGGCAGAAGGAGTCACTGTGAGTAATACCTGAATACACCTGGCTACACCTAAACATACCTGAATACACCTGGATACACCTGAACATACCTGAATACACCTAAACATACCAAGATACACCTGGATACACCTGCATACGCCTAGACATACCAGAATATACCTGAATACACCTGAACATACCAGAATACACCTGAACACACCTGAACATACCAGAATACACCTGAACACACCTGAATACACCTGAATACACCTGAACATACCAGAATAACCTGAATACACCTGAATACACCTGAACATACCAGAATACACCTGAACACACCTGAATACACCTGAATACACCTGAACATACCAGAATAACCTGAATACACCTGGATACACCTGAACATACCAGAATAACCTGAATACACCTGGATACACCTGAACATACCTAAATACACTTGAATACACTTGAACATACCTAAATACACCTGAATACACTTGAACATACCAGAATACACCTGAAAACACCCGAACATACCAGAATACACCTGGATACACCTGAACATACCTGAATACACCTAAATACACCTGTATATACATTAACATACCTGAATACACTTAAACATACCAGAATACACCTGGATACACCTGAACATACCTGAATACACCTGAATACACATGAACATACCTGAATACACATGAACATACCTGAATACACCTGAATACACTTGAATGTACCAGAGTACGCCTGAATACACCTGAATACACCTGAACATACCAGAATACACCTGAATACACATGAACATACCTGAATACACGTGAATACACATGAACATACTTGAACACACCTGAATACACCTGAATACACCTGAACATACCTGAATACACTTGAATGTACCAGAGTACGCCTGAATACACCTGAATACACCTGAACATACCTGAATACACTTGAATGTACCAGAGTACATTTCAATACACATTAATACACCTGAATACACTTGAATGTACCAGAGTATACCTGAACATACCAGAGTACACCTGAACATTGAACATACCAGAGTAGACCTGAACATCCCAGAGTATTACGTTACATTACATTTCATTTAGCTGACGCTTTTATCCAAAGCAACTTACAATAAGTTCATTTCAACCATGAGGGTACAAAACCCAGAACAACAAGAATCAAGAAAATGCAATTTCTTCCAGAAAGCCAAACTACAAAGTTCTATCAGTAAGTGCCATTTTAAGATCCTAAAGTTCAACTATTCAAAGTAAAGTTGGAAGAGGTGTGTTTTTAGTTTGCGGCGGAAGATGTTCAGAGTTTCCAAGTACACCTGAACATTGAACATACCAGAGTACACCTGAACATACCTGAACACATCTGAGTAATTTGTTTATCTGATTTTATTCTCATCAGGACGTTGTGATCAGTGAGTTGATGAAGAAGCTGGACATTTTGGGAGATAACGCCGTAAGTGTATGTTGAATTTATTTTGTACATGTATGTGCCTGTTACACTGTTACATGGATCTGTTACATGGATCAAATACCACCTGAATGACATCATCACATGTTTTTTGTATGTGTAACCCATCTGTGGCACCATACGTTTTAATATTTAACATGCAAGTGATATGTTGTTCATATGTTTATACATTACTTTACTGTAGTATGTACTACAGTATATACTACTAAATATATATTATACACTACTGTACTCACCTGTCAGGGAAGGTACATATTCACCTGTTTTTTACATGTTGTAAACATGCTGTAATTAAGTCATTTACAAGTTCTTATCAAACTGTTTACATTTTGTTTTCACATTTTATCATGTTTTTAACATTTATACATGTTGTTTTCAGGTTGTTGTCATGATGTTGACATGTTGTTATTATGTTGTTGACATGCTGTTGACATGTTGTTGGCATGTTTACATGTTGTTTACATGTTTGTTTTTTCCGTTGTTGTTGTTTTTTTTACATGTTATTGACATGTTGGCTTCCTGCAGAATCTATCCAATGAGGAGCAGGTGGTGGTGATTCATGCCAGGACGGTGCTCACTCTAGCAGAAAAGGTAGGAGACACCTGAACACACTCTTATTCTGAAATAAACAAGCATGTGAGGAATACTTTGTCTTCTTATGTTAAACTTTCTTATGTAAAAGTTTTATTTCAGTTTGTCTGTGCTGACATTTTAAAGAGCTCCTCGAAGGTGGAGGTAGAGGTGGAGATGGAGATAGAGATAGAGGTAGAGGTAGAGGTAGAGGAGGAGGTAGAGGTAGAAGAGGAGGTAGAGGTAGAGGTGTAGGTAGAGGTAGAGGAGGAGGTATAGGTAGAGGTCGAGGAGGAGGTAGAGGTAGAGGTAGCGGTAGAGGAGGAGGTATAGGTAGAAGAGGAGGTAGAGGTAGAGGTGGAGGTAGAGGTAGAGGTAGGGGTGGAGGTGGTCTCTACCTGTCTGTCTCTACGTGTCTCTCCGTCTCTACCTGTCTGTCTCTACATGTCTCTACCTGTCTGTCTCTCCTCAGTGGCTCGAGTCCATTGAAGTGACCAAGTCAGCTCTGCAGCAGAAGATGTTGGACATTGAGAGTGAGAAGGTGAGACAGGTTTCCTCCTCCATCAGTGTTCGTACTGACATGTGATGTCATCATGTTGGACCATACGGGGGCTGATATATGATCACATGACCTCCTCTCCTATGATCACATGACCTCCTATGATCACATGAGTCTCTGTCACCGACTCTCTTCTACAACAAACAATGAAGGACCACATGACTCCAGCTTTGAGGGGACTCATCGTCATGGTAACACCTCCATTAGAAACAGCCCAACATGGTGGTTTATGGTTGTGTTTACGTACAGTGTGTGACCGTGTCCATCTGATGACATCATCCTGTCCTCCAGGATCTGTTCAGCAAACAGAAAGGTTACCTGGACGAAGAGTTGGACTACAGGAAGCAGTCCATGGATCAGGCCCACAAGGTGAGCAGCTGCACACCTGGACAGGTAACAAGACAACAATTACCTGAAGAAGACAAGTCGGACACCTGATGAAGGTGATGTCTGTTTGTCTCAGTACGACTGAGGTCATCTGACAGGAAGACGTGTGTTTACATCAACCCCAAAGAACATGATAGGTGACCGCCTGTTACCATGACAACAGTCAGTCAGATCACAAGTTTTCTGATTTTAAACTGTCTGGGTTGGTGCAGAGGATCCTGGAGCTGGAGGCCATGTTGTTTGAGGCTCTGCAGCAGGAGGAGGAGTCCAGGATGGACGGGTTCAAGATGGAGGGTCGACTGTCTGAGACTCTGACGGAGGAAGAGAGGGAGGAGCTAAGGAGAGCCATGGACCAATGGAAACGAACTGTCATGTACGAGCTGAGGGAGAGGGATGCACAGATCCTTCGAGAGAGGATGGAGCTGCTGCATCTCACCCAACAGGTAAATACCACGGTAACAGATGAACATCACGGTAGCAGGTGAACACCACAGCAACAGGTAGACACCATGGTAACAGGTAAACACCACGGCAACAGGTAAACTGTGTCTGATGTTTGTCATGTGTGTGACAGAGGAACAAGGAGCTGGAGGAGTTTATTGAAGCACAAAAACGACAGATCAAAGAGCTGGAAGAGAAAGTAAGAACCAACACAAACACAATAAATCTGGTTTTAGATGAAACATGTTCTCTCTACTGATGCTCTACTATCTCCTTCTTCTTTTTAGTTTCTATTTCTGTTTTTATTCTTCTCTTTGGCCTTCATCCTCTGGTCCTAGAAGCAGCAGGTCAGTCACACATCACAGGTGTTCAGAGTTTATCCAGGTGTTCAGAGTTTATCCAGGGGTTTAAAGTTTATCCAGGTGTTCAGAGCTTATCCAGGTGTTCAGCGTTTATCCAGGTGTTTAAAGTTTATCTGGATGTTCAGAGTTTATCCAGGTGTTCAGAGTTTATCCAGGTGTTTAGAGTTTATCCAGGTGTTCAGAGTTTATCCAGGTGTTTAGGTGTTCGGAGTTTATCCAGGTGGTCAAAGTTTATCCAGGTGCTCAAAGTTTATCCAGGTTTTTAAAGTTTATCCAGGTGTTAAGAGTTTATCCAAGTGTTTAGAGTTTATCCAGGTGTTTAAAGTTCATCCAGGATTTCAGAGTTTATCCAGGTGGTCAAAGTTTATCCAGGTGGTCAAAGTTTATCCAGGTTTTTAAAGTTTATCCAGGTGTTTAGAGTTTATCCAAGTGTTCAGAGTTTATCCAAGTGTTTAGGTGTTTAGAGTTTATCCAGGTGTTAAAAGTTTATCCAGGTGCTCAAAGTTTATCCAGGTGTTCAAAGTTTATCCAGGTGTTCAGAGTTTATCCAGGTGTTCAAAGTTTATCCAGGTGTTTTGGTGTTCGGAGTTTATCCAGGTGTTTAAAGTTTATCCAGGTGTTTAAAGTTTATCCAGGTGTTAAGAGTTTATCCAAGTGTTCAGAGTTTATCCAAGTGTTTAGGTGTTCAGAGTTTATCCCGGTGTTCAAAGTTTATCCAGGTGTTCAGAGTTTATCCAGGTGTTCAAAATTTATCCAGGTGTTCAGAGTTTATCCAGGTGTTCAAAGTTTATCCAGGTGTTTTGGTGTTCGGAGTTTATCCAGGTGTTTAGAGTTTATCCAGGTGTTCAGAGTTTATCCAGGTGTTTAGGTGTTCGGAGTTTATCCAGGTGGTCAAAGTTTATCCAGGTGGTCAAAGTTTATCCAGGTTTTTAAAGTTTATCCAGGTGTTTAGAGTTTATCCAAGTGTTCAGAGTTTATCCAAGTGTTTAGGTGTTTAGAGTTTATCCAGGTGTTAAAAGTTTATCCAGGTGCTCAAAGTTTATCCAGGTGTTTAGAGTTTATCCAGGTGTTCAGAGTTTATCCAGGTGTTCAAAGTTTATCCAGGTGTTTTGGTGTTCGGAGTTTATCCAGGTGTTTAAAGTTTATCCAGGTGTTAAGAGTTTATCCAAGTGTTCAAAGTTTATCCAAGTGTTTAGGTGTTCAGAGTTTATCCAGGTGTTCAGAGTTTATCCAGGTGTTCAAAGTTTATCCAAGTGTTTAGGTGTTCAGAGTTTATCCAGGTGTTCAAAGTTTATCCAAGTGTTTAGGTGTTCAGAGTTTATCCAAGTGTTCAGAGTTTATCCAAGTGTTTAGGTGTTTAGAGTTTATCCAGGTGTTTAAAGTTTATCCAGGTGTTCAAAGTTTATCCAGGTGTTTAAAGTTTATTCAGGTGTTTAGAGTTTATCCAGGTGTTTAGAGTTTATCCAGGTGTTCAAAGTTTATCCAGGTGTTTAAAGTTTATCTAGGTGTTTAGAGTTTATCCAGGTGTTCAAAGTTTATCCAGGTGTTCAAAGTTTATTCAGGTGTTCAAAGTTTATCCAGGTGTTTAGAGTTTATCCAGGTGTTCAAAGTTTATCCAGGTGTTTAGAGTTTATCCAGGTGTTCAGAGTTTATCCAGGTGTTCAGAGTTTATCCAGGTGTTCAGAGTTTATCCAGGTGTTAAAAGTTTATCCAGGTGTTAAAAGTTTATCCAGGTGTTCAAAGTTTATCCAGGTGTTTAGGTGTTCAGAGTTTATCCAGGTGTTCAGAGTTTATCCAGGTGTTCAAAGTTTATCCAAGTGTTTAGGTGTTCAGAGTTTATCCAGGTGTTCAGAGTTTATCCAGGTGTTCAAAGTTTATCCAAGTGTTCAGAGTTTATCCAAGTGTTTAGGTGTTCAGAGTTTATCCAGGTGTTCAGAGTTTATCCAGGTGTTAAAAGTTTATCCAGGTGTTAAAAGTTTATCCAGGTGTTCAAAGTTTATCCAGGTGTTTAGGTGTTCAGAGTTTATCCAGGTGTTCAGAGTTTATCCAGGTGTTCAAAGTTTATCCAAGTGTTTAGGTGTTCAGAGTTTATCCAGGTGTTCAGAGTTTATCCAGGTGTTCAAAGTTTATCCAAGTGTTCAGAGTTTATCCAAGTGTTTAGGTGTTCAGAGTTTATCCAGGTGTTCAGAGTTTATCCAGGTGTTAAAAGTTTATCCAGGTGTTAAAAGTTTATCCAGGTGTTCAAAGTTTATCCAGGTGTTTAGAGTTTATCCAAGTGTTCAGAGTTTATCCAAGTGTTTAGGTGTTTAGAGTTTATCCAGGTGTTTAAAGTTTATCCAGGTGTTCAGAGTTTATCCAGGTGTTCAAAGTTTATTCAGGTGTTTAGAGTTTATCCAGGTGTTTAGAGTTTATCCAGGTGTTCAAAGTTTATCCAGGTGTTTAAAGTTTATCTAGGTGTTTAGAGTTTATCCAGGTGTTCAAAGTTTATCCAGGTGTTCAAAGTTTATTCAGGTGTTCAAAGTTTATCCAGGTGTTTAGAGTTTATCCAGGTGTTCAAAGTTTATCCAGGTGTTTAGAGTTTATCCAGGTGTTCAAAGTTTATCCAGGTGGTCAAAGTTTATCCAGGTGCTCAAAGTTTATCCAGGTTTTTAAAGTTTATCCAGGTGTTAAGAGTTTATCCAAGTGTTTAGAGTTTATCCAGGTGTTTAAAGTTCATCCAGGATTTCAGAGTTTATCCAGGTGGTCAAAGTTTATCCAGGTGGTCAAAGTTTATCCAGGTTTTTAAAGTTTATCCAGGTGTTTAGAGTTTATCCAAGTGTTCAGAGTTTATCCAAGTGTTTAGGTGTTTAGAGTTTATCCAGGTGTTAAAAGTTTATCCAGGTGTTAAAAGTTTATCCAGGTGCTCAAAGTTTATCCAGGTGTTCAAAGTTTATCCAGGTGTTCAGAGTTTATCCAGGTGTTCAAAGTTTATCCAGGTGTTTTGGTGTTCGGAGTTTATCCAGGTGTTTAAAGTTTATCCAGGTGTTTAAAGTTTATCCAGGTGTTAAGAGTTTATCCAAGTGTTCAGAGTTTATCCAAGTGTTTAGGTGTTCAGAGTTTATCCAGGTGTTAAAAGTTTATCCAGGTGCTCAAAGTTTATCCAGGTGTTCAGAGTTTATCCAGGTGTTTAGAGTTTATCCAGGTGTTCAGAGTTTATCCAGGTGTTCAAAGTTTATCCAGGTGTTAAAAGTTTATCCAGGTGTTCAAAGTTTATCCAGGTGTTTAGAGTTTATCCAAGTGTTCAGAGTTTATCCAAGTGTTTAGGTGTTTAGAGTTTATCCAGGTGTTTAAAGTTTATCCAGGTGTTCAGAGTTTATCCAGGTGTTCAAAGTTTATTCAGGTGTTTAGAGTTTATCCAGGTGTTTAGAGTTTATCCAGGTGTTCAAAGTTTATCCAGGTGTTTAAAGTTTATCTAGGTGTTTAGAGTTTATCCAGTTGCTCAAAGTTTATCCAGGTGTTTAAAGTTTATCCAGGTTTTCAAAGTTTATCCAGGTGTTCAAAGTTTATCCAGGTGTTTAAAGTTTATCCAGGTGTTCAAAGTTTATCCAGTTGCTCAAAGTTTATCCAGGTGTTTAAAGTTTATCCAGGTGTTCAGAGTTTACCTGTGATATCATTCCAGTAAAGGTGTTACCCGTGTGTTGTAGTGTCTGCAGGTCTCTGGAGTCCAGCATATGAACCCTCAGTGGGGGTCGACTCAGTCTGGAGGACTCAGAAGGATTCAGGGTTTGGAACCCGCAGCTTAACAACTGCTGTCAGCCAATCAGAGCCGCTCTGAGCCATCAGCTGAATCTGGAACTCCTCCATCACACCTTCCCAGAATGCCACTGTGCTGCCACAGAGATAAAGGGTCGTTTCCACGGCAACAGAAGGACTGTAAACTCCCACTGACAGGAAGTTCAGGGTAATATTCTGCTGACGAACACGTTCCGGACCAAACTGGTGCTACACTTCTGTTAGCGACTGCTATCAGTGGAGCTAACGCAGCTAACTGGACAATGTTAGCTTGGCGAGCAGGTTTTAAACATCACTCATGATTGGACTTCAGTGTGGATGGTTTGGGTCAGAGGGAGGTCCGACTGGTGACGGAGGCAGAACCTGATCAGCTGCAGCAGAAGTTCAGTCGAGAGGCTCGTAGAGAGGTGACGGAGAAAATCAGGTTATTCCAGCTGAAGAACACAGAGGCTTCTCTCAGCTCCACCATGGAGCTCGCCTGGTTCCTCTCCGGACCACAAACCCATACAGGAAACATCTTCATGATGTCGGGTTTCTGTTGGAGGTCAGAGGTCAAACTACAGAACGAAATAAAATGAGGTTCTGATCGCAAGAAATGAAGCCTGATAATCGGACTCCATAAAACATCCGCTGTTGCCCACAATCTGACAACCGGTCCAGATGAACCAATTTCAGGAGGTCCAGATGATGATGATGGTGATGGTAATGGTGATGATGGTGATGATGGTGATGGTGATGATGATGGTGATGGTAATGATGATGGTGATGGTAATGGTGATAATGGTGATGGTAATGATGGTGATGATGATGATGGTGGTGGTGATGATGATGGTGATGGTGATGGCGATGGTGATGATGGTAATGATGATGATGGTGATGGTGATGATGGTAATGATGATGATGGTGATGGTGATGATGATGGTGATGATGGTGTTGATGGATGATGATGGTGATGGTGATGATGGTGATGATGATGGTGGTGATGATGATGATGGTGATGGTGATGGCGATGGTGATGATGATGGTGATGATGGTGTTGATGGATGATGATGGTGATGGTGATGATGGTGATGATGATGGTGATGATGGATGGTGATGGTGATGATGATGAGGGTGATGATGGTGATGATGATGATGATGATGATGGTGATGGCAATGGTGATGGTGATGGTAATGATGATGGTGATGATGATGGTGATGATGGTGATGATGGTGTTGATGGTGATGATGGTGATGATGGTGATGGTGATGGCGATGATGGTGATGGTGATGATGGATGGTGATGGTGATGATGATGGTGATGGTGACGGTGATAATGGTGATGGTGATGGTAATGATGATGATGGTGATGATGATGGTGATGGTGATGATGGTGTTGATGGATGATGATGGTGATGGTGATGATGGTGATGATGGTGGTGATGGTGATGGCGATGGTGATGGTAATGGTGATGATGGTGATGGTGATGATGGTGATGATGGTGATGGTGATGGTGATGGTAATGGTGGTGATGGTGATGATGGTGATGATGGTGTTGATGGATGATGGTGATGATGGTGATGATGGATGGTGATGGTGATGGTGATAATGGTGATGGTGATGATGGTGATGGTGATGGTGATGGCGATGGTGGTGATGGTAATGATGATGATGATTATGCTGATGATGATGATGTAGCTTTTTATTCTTATTCTGTTCACACCAAAATGTTCTAATAAACAGCGTGAATCTAAAAATATTCTGGTTCATTTGAATGTTTTTGTTAAATGTTTCTGTGAAGTTCGTATTTCATTGTATATTTCATGCCAGTTTATTTACTGTTAGTTTGTATTTTACTGTGTGTACTGTGTGTACTGTGTGTACTGTGAGTCTGCCTAACAAGAAATGACTCCACTTTAAGACATGAAAGCTTCACGCTAATATGGAATACACACTTTGTCATGGTCCAATGTGTGTGTGTGTGTGTGTGTGTGTGTGTGTGTGTACTGTGTGTACTTGTACAGCTGTCTTTGAGGGGACCAGTTGTACATCATCATTATGAGGACATTTTGTCCTCTGTCTCTCACAGCCGTTCAAAAGACAGTCTGAGGGTGAAGACTTGTTTCAGTTTTAAGGCCAGAACCGGGTCAGTGTCGGTACCGAGTCCTCATAAAGATAGCTGTACAAGTGTGTGTGTGTGTATGTGTGTGTGATTAAATAAACTGAATCTGACAGGCAGAGAAATCCAGTTTAAACTGCAGACTACAAGACATCAGCAGTAATCAGCACTGACCTGTGTGTGTGTGTGTGTGTGTGTGTGTGTGTGTGTGTGTGTGTGTGTGTGTGTGTGTGTTCACTGAAGCTGAAACTGGACGATGTCACATGACTTCTCTGAACAAAGGAGCAGCCAATAAATACCAATAAGATGTATCAGAACAATAAACTGATCAATCCTGTCCAATCATCAGAACCAACAAAAACAACAGAACCAAAGTTCTGGTTCTTCAGACAGAAACAGACTTTTAGTTCATTGAGGATTCGAACTGACGACCTCTGACAGTTTGTGATATTTAACCTCCTCCTCCTCTTCCTCCTCCTCCTGCAGCTTCATCATGTTGCTCCTCGTCTTTCTTATGATTCTGTCCTCTCAGTTTGAGGTCATGTTTCCTCCCCCCTCCCTGCCCTCCTTTTTTCTCCTGCTCCCCCTCCTCCTTCTCATCCATCGACTGAGGTCGGACTAACCCAGCCTCTTCCACATCATACTCTTCTTCTCCTCCCGGCGTCTGAGCGGCTCCCATCTCTCCATGATGTCTGAGAGGAGGTGCTCCCCGGAGGACGACTGCTTCTCCCTCCTGTCCCGGCTTGGCTCCGACTCTCCTCGTCCTCGGATGAAGTATGGAGGGATGTTCTGTAACGTCGAAGGAGCGTTCGAGAATAAAACCCTCAACTTTGAGTCATTCAGTCCTCAGACGCAGCGACGCCAAGCCACCTGGACGGCCAGCCGGGACAGAGGAGGACAGACGGTAGTGTTTCCCTCTGGATCGACCCAGGACAACTACAGCAAGAGAGAGGTACCAGTTTGAACTTCCTCACGAAAGCAAGAGGTGTTTCTGTCTCACAGTTTCATAAATAACAAACTGGAGCAGAGAAACATCAGATTTTGGGGAACAAAATCTTCAACATGATGCTCATGTTGTCATGTTGGAGAAGCCTGTTGCCATGGCGACACAGTTCAGGTGGTCCACAGTAAATGTTCCCCTCAGAAGGTCCCAGTGGAACTCGGTGTTGACAGTCTGACTCTGGGAGACGAATTCACGGTGACACAAAGAAAACTCATCTGGTGTCTCCTGACCTGATCTACCTTCTTCGGTCTGGGACGGTGAAGCTCCGCCCCTCTTGAAGCGTGATGTCATCAGAACACCTGAGTTTCTGTATTGGAAATCACTGCCTGGGCTCAGGAACACTCAGCTGTTGGAGAGTTTTGAAGATTTTGTCCCCCCAAAATCTGATGTTTCTCTGGTCCAGTTTCAGGTTTCCATGGTGACATCACTAATGTTCCCTCCGGTTTCTGTGGTGACATCACTAATGTTCACGTACCAGCGGTCACGTTAACGTTTGATGAAGAGAAGACACTCTGAATACTTCCTCATGGAGGTTGTTGGTCCTCCGTGAAGCACTGTGCTGCGTTCAATAACACTCTGAACTTATTGATCTCCTCCTCATCATCATCATCAGTCTCATGTTCATCTTCATCGACAGAGTTGAACCTGTAATCAGCTCCATCATCATCAGACAGACCGACAGACAGACCGACAGACCGACCTCTGTGTCGTCCCACAGAAGACGGTCGGTAGATACAATGAGACAATCCTCAGCCACGACATGTAATAGTTTCGGGATATCATTTCAAAATAAAAGCATTTGTACCATATGCTATATATCAGAGAAGTGTTCCTGACAGACAAAGCTCAGTTTAAACCTGAATATTTATTGATTGAATAAATACTTTTCATTCATGGTGAATGTGAACTGATGAAAAGATGGCTGTGACTCCACCACATCACTCCATCACGTTCCTACTACAGCTCAACTTTACAGATCAAGACTGGACAAGGTCTGGACTACAAACATGTCTGCTTCAGTCTTCACATAAAAAGTACGCAGTATTTGTACTTGTAGTTTTGTGTTTTAGAGTTTGCTGTCGGTGCTTTTAGTGAAGGATGAAATTCGTCTACGGGGCTTTTATTTTGAAACTCCACACCGGAATCTGTTTGTGTGTGTGTATTGTCGGCATCGTGACGTCAGTGGTAACGGCAGCAACAATAGCTGAGTGTGCGGTGTGAGATTGGATCAATCAGCCGATCACAGATCGATCAACATGTCGTTCCAAGCCAAGAAGAGCAGCGCGAGACCCGCGGTAGGTCCAACCGAGCCGAGCCGAACCGAGTCGAGCCGGGGGAACCGGGTGGGTCTGGCCGGTGAGACGGGATGCTGCAGCTCCGCCTGTCAATCACCGCGCCTTTAGAGGGTCTGCAGCAGCGAACAGGGACACCGGGCAGAACCGATCCGTGCCGGGCCGAACCGAACCTGCTGCTTTCTGCAGCATCTGTGGTCTCGCAAAGCTCGGTTTTGGGGGTTGGTGGAGGGAGGAGGGTGGGAGGGGGGCGAGAGGGGAGGGGGGGGGGGTGATGCTGACAGGTTTGGGTTTTTTTCGGAATAAAAAACGCTGCGTTCAGGAACAGTGGTACATTTCAGCTCTGTACACGAAAACAACATGTTCAGATCTGACCCGTTTCAGGCTCATTCAGTCTGGATTAAAGACTGATGACAGACAGGAGGCGGAGCTCTGAGGAGGTGGAGCTCTCTGACAGTCTGAGGTTCCTCAGCAGGGTTCCTGTTGGTCCTGTTGGTACCTTCAGATGGTTCCTCCCTCTGACTGCTGTCAGCTGCTTTATTGTTGACATGCAGAACTCCTCCTGATCTACCCAGCATCCTCTGTCTGTCTGTTTCCAGGGTGACCGCCTTCTCATCAAAGGAGGGAAGGTTGTGAATGACGACCAGTCGTTCTACGCTGATGTCTACGTGGAGGACGGAACCATCAAGTAAATCTAAAGTCTTCCCCGTCATCACATCAAATGTTTGTTGTTGTTGTTGACCTTTAGTGACCTTCTGTTAGTCTGAACATCTCTGACATCATCACACTTCCTGTTGTGTCCTGATCAGACAGATGGGTGAGAACCTCATCGTCCCTTCCGGCGTGAAGACGGTGGACGCGTACGGTCAGCTGGTGATCCCCGGAGGCATCGACGCCAACACTAACCTGCACGCTCCGCAGAAAGGCCTAACCCCCGCCGACGACCTCTACCACGGAACCCGAGCAGCGCTGGCCGGAGGAACCACGACCATCCGTCAGCAACTACCCTTAATCTGTCAATAACCTGTCAATAACCTGTCAATAATCCATCAATAACCTGTCGATAATCCATTAATAACCTGTCAATAACCTGTCAATAATCCATCAATAATCTGTCATTAATCTGTCAATAATGTGTTGATGCTGCCGGGCTCCAGTCAGAATGATTGATTGATGTGTTGTCAGTGGACCACGTGCTGGTGGAGCCGGGGACCAGTTTACTGTCAGCGTTGGATCAGTGGAAGGAGGCGGCGGAGCAGCGAGCCTGCTGCGACTTCTCGCTTCACCTGGACATCACGCGCTGGCACGAAGGGATGATTGAGGAGCTGGAGACGCTTGTCAAAGACCAAGGTCAGCCTCACCCATCAATAATCAATAATCAGTAAAGAAACTGCAATACTCTGTGTACTGCTGAGTATTACCTGTAGTATTTGTGTTCCAGGCGTGAACTCCTTCCTCTTCTTCATGGCCTATAAAGATAAATACCAGAGCTCCGACTCTCAGGTGGACCTCACAATGTTATTGTTTTTGTTGTTTATTTGTTGTTTAGTCATTGTAGTGATTGTATTTCTTGTTTGTTTGTTGTTATTGTTATAATTATAGTTCTTGTTTTCATTGTAGTCATTAGTATTGTTGTTTATTGTTACTATTATTATAGTTGTTGTAGTGATTGTAATTTTGTTTGTTTATTATTATTATTAATGTTGTTTACAGGTATTGTTATCATAATTGTTGTTTATATGTATTGTTACTATTGGTTTGGTTGATGTTGTCGCTGTGGTTGTTTGTTTTCTGATGTATCACTTCCTGTAATTAAATCTGCTTCCTGTTCTCATGGTTTCAGCTCTACGAGGCGTTCGGGGTTCTCCGGGATCTTGGAGCCATCGCGCAGGTCCATGCTGAGAACGGTGACATCATTGATGAGGTAATACAGCCTGACCAATGGATGAGGAGCTCTGCCATTTTTCATATATTTAATGAACACAGAGAAACATCAGCAGGTCGATGTTACTTCAACTGGTTTGTGTTTCAGGAGCAGAAGAAACTTCTCTGTGTTGGCATCACTGGACCTGAAGGACATGTTTTATCCCACCCTGAAGAGGTGAGCACACCTGGGACACACCTGCTACACCTGACACACCCGAGACACACCTGAGACACACCTGGGACACACCTGTTACACCTGAAACACCTGAGACACACCTGGGACACACCTGTTACACCTGAAACACCTGGGACACTTGAGACACACCTGGGACACACCTGTTACACCTGAGACACTTGAGACACACCTGGGACACACCTGTTACACCTGAGACACACCTGTTACACTTGACACACCTGAGATACACCTGGGACACACCTGGGACACACCTGTTACACTTGACACACCTGAGATACACCTGGGACACACCTGGGACACACCTGTTACACCTGAGACACACCTGAGATGGTGACCAATGCCGTGTGTTGTCATGTTGTGTCTCAGGTGGAGACAGAGGCAGTGTATCGGGCCGTCACCATCGCCAAACAGGCCAACTGCCCGCTGTATGTTACCAAGGTGATGAGCAAATCTGCTGCTGATGTCATCGCCAAAGCCAGAAAGAAAGGTGACGTAATCATCTTCATCATCATCAACAATTCGGCCCGAGGGCTCCACCCAGTGTCTCTGCATGTGATGGAGACACACACCCAGATAAACTGTCCTCAGTGTCCCCACCCCTTATTGACCCTTTCCACCGGGTGTCTGTAGAACCGAAGATGTCCAGCTCCTCTGCAGGACTCTGGTTCCTCACCTGGAAAATAGGGAAGGTGGTGGTTCTCAGAAAGGTACTTGGACCCTGTTGGTTGAACATCTTCCTGTTTCTGTCCTCAGGTATGGTGGTGTATGGTGAACCAATCACAGCCAGTCTGGCCACTGACGGCTCTCACTATTGGTCCAAAGACTGGGCCACAGCTGCTGCCTTTGTCATGAGCCCGCCCCTCAACCCTGACCCTTCAACTCCACAATACCTGACTTCCCTGTTAGCCTGGTTAGTATCCACCACATTAACCTGGTTAGTATCCATCATGTTAACCTGGTTAGTACCCACCACGTTAACCCGGTTAGTATCCATCATATTAACCTGGTTAGTACCCACCACGTTAGCTTGGTTAGTACCCACCATGTTAACCTGGTTAGTAGCCATCATGTTAGCCTAGTTATTACCCACCATGTTAGCCTGGTTAGTACCCATCATGTTAACCTGGTTAGTACCCACCATGTTAACCTGATTAGTACCCACCATGTTAACCTGGTTAGTATGCGTGGTTAGCTGCAGCTGAAACTGACGGTCTTCCTGTCTTCCAGCGGTGACCTCCAGGTGACCTCTAGCGCTCAGGCCAGTTTCTCTACAGCTCAGAAAGCTGTTGGAAAAGACGACTTCACTTTGATTCCAGAGGGAACCAATGGCATCGAGGAGAGGATGTCGGTGGTCTGGGACCGAGCGGTGGTAAGATACCTGCCGCACACAGGTTTAATCAGGTGACTCACCATCAGACTGGTGTCTCCCTCAGGTCGTCCTTTCAGATGTTTCAGAGCTTACAGAGGTTTCAGATGTTTCAGAGGTTCAAGATGTTTTAGATGTTTCAAATGTTTCAGAGGTCCCAGATGTTTCAGAGGTTCCAGATGTTTTAGATGTTTCAGAGGTTCCAGATGCTTCAGAGGTTCCAAATGTTTCAGAGGTTTCAGATGTTTTAGATGTTCCAAATGTTTCAGATGTTTCAGAGGTTTCAGAGGTTCCAGATGTTCCAGATGTTTCAGAGGTCCAGATGTTTCAGAGGTTTCAAATGTTTCAGAGGTTCCAGATGTTTCAGAGGTTCCAGATGTTTTAGATATTTTAGAGGTTTCAGATGTTTCAGAGGTTCCAAATGTTTCAGAGGTTTCAGATGTTTCAGAGGTTCCAAATGTTTCAGAGGTTCCAGATGTTCCAGATGTTTCCAAGGTCCCAGATGTTTTAGAGGTTCCAAATGTTTCAGAGGTTCCAGATGTTTTAGATGTTTTAGAGGTTTCAGATGTTTCAGAGGTTCCAAATGTTTCAGAGGTTTCAGTTGTTTCAGAGGTTCCAAATGTTTCAGAGGTTTCAGATGTTTCAGAGGTTCCAAATGTTTCAGAGGTTTCAGATGTTTCAGAGGTTCCAGATCTTCCAGAAGTTCCAGATGTTTCAGAGGTTCCAGATGTTTGAGAGGTTTCATTTCCAACCCTGAACCGTTTTCCTGTGTCTGTTCTCTCTTCACAGTGTTCAGGGAAGATAGATGAGAATGAGTTTGTTGCAGTAACGAGCACCAACGCTGCTAAACTCTTCAACATGTACCCTCGTAAAGGTATCTGGTATCCATTAGTCAGAGTCTGTAGAGGAGACGGTTCTCTCTCCTGTCTCTATGATGTCAGAGGTCATGTGTGTCCTCTGTATTCAGGACGGATCGCTGCAGGATCTGATGCTGATATTGTCATCTGGAACCCGAAGGAGACACGAACTGTCTCTGCAAAAACTCACAACCTGGTAACAACATGTCAGTCACTAACAGCATGTCAGGGCTCATCAGGGCTCATCAGGGCTGACCCCTGCTGACCTCTGTCCCCTCCTGTGTGCAGACCGTGGAGGTGAACATCCTGGAAGGTTTGGAGTTCCGAGGTGCAGCGTCGGTGGTCGTCAGCGGCGGCCGTGTCGTTCTCCAGGATGGAAAACTCAACGTGACGGAAGGTTCGGGGCGCTTTGTCCCCAGGAAGGCGTTCCCCGACATCGTGTACCGGAGGATCAAAGCCCGCAGCAAGGTAGGCAGCTGACACCTGGACACCTGGACACCTAACACCTGACACCTGGACACCTGACACCTGACACCTGACACCTGGCACCTGGACACCTGACACCTGACACCTGGACACCTGACACCTGGACATCTAACACCTGACACCTGACACCTGGACACCTGACACCTGGACACCTAACACCTGAAACCTGACACCTGGACACCTAACACCTGATACCTGATACCTGACACCTGACACCTGGACACCGGGACAACTGACACCTGACACCTGGACACTTGACACCTGACACCTGGACACCTAACACCTGGACACCTGGACACCTGGACACCTGGACACTTGACACCTGACACCTGGACACCTGACACCTGATTGATCAGGTGATTTATTGATTGATCGATTGATCAGGTGATTGATTGATTGATTGATTGATTGATTGATTGATCAGGTGATCAGAGCTTCAGCTCCTCAGATGTTTCTGTCTCCATGTTTCAGATGGCAGAGGCTCGTGGCGTCCCCCGTGGAAACTACGATGGTCCGGTCCATGACGTCATCAGTATGACTAAATCTATCCCATCCACTCCCACCACCAGGGGGCCTCCGTGTCCAAAAATCCTGACTGGTCCCCGAAACCTGCACCGATCAGGATTCACTCTGGCAGGTTTGTGAAGCAGCTGATCTCTGCAGATGCACATGCGGGAAACTGTGATAACTGATTCTTCTTTCTGTTCCTCCGTCAGGAGCTCAGGTCGACGACCACATACCTCGTCGGTCCACTCAGAGAATTGTTGCGCCTCCTGGTGGACGATCCAACATTACATCCTTGTCTTAAAACAGGAAGCTCAAACAGTCCATCAAAGTATTGAATTGTCTCCATCCAAGTCCTACTGCAGTTTCAGCCCAGACTACTAGTAGTACTTCAATACTTCTACCTGATACAACCTGAACACCCCAACCATCCGACTGGAATAGTTTAACTAGTGACTAACCCTCCTTCTGAAATACAACTAGTACTGATCCCTCCTGTGGCCCCAAAGCTAGAATCAACCTTCCTCCAACCTGATGTACACTTTAATTGTTGTACTGAAATGACGACCGTCCAACAACCCTGAAACACACAACTACTCCTCGACCCTCCATAACTCAGCTAGAGTTAGATCCTCTACTAATGACACTTAACTCGTCCTAAAACCAGCCAGCAGCTGGTGATAAAGCCCTTCAGCTACTCTGATATCATCTTCTAGTATTAGAGCCAACAACCACCTTCAGTACGACAACATGTCTTCTGTTTCCTTTAAACCCTAAAAATACTCAACAGCTACTTTTATACCCAACAGCTACGACTGCAACACGTATGTTACAACAAATACTTTCAGTCCAACTCTTCCCAACTAACCCGTACAACCACATAACTAGTACATCAACAAAGCTAGTACCACATAACTAGTACATCAACATAATTAATACAACCACATAACTAGTACAGCCACAAAACTAGTACATCAACATAACTAGTACAACCACATAACTAATACATCAACATAACTAGTACATCCACATAACTAGTCCATCAACATAACTCGTACAACCCCTTAACTAATACATCAACATAACTCATACATCCACATAACTAGTCCATCAACATAACTGGTACAACCACATAACTAATACAACATAACTAATACATCCACATAACTAGTCCATCAACATAACTAATACAACCCCTTAACTAATACATCAACATAACTAGTACAGCAACATAACTAGTACAACCACATAACTAATACATCGACATAACTACTACATCCACATAACTAGTCCATCAACATAACTAGTACAACCACATAACTAGTACATCGACATAACTAGTACAACCACATAACTAATACATCAACCTAACTAGTACATCCACATAACTAGTCCATCAACATAACTAGTACAACCACGTAACTAATACATCAACATAACTAGTACATCCATATAACTACTCCATCAACATAACTAATACAACCCCTTAACTAATACATCAACATAACTAGTACATCAACATAACTAGTACAACCAAATAACTAATACATCAACATAACTAGTACATCCACATAACTAGTCCATCAACATAACTAGTACAACCACATAACTAATACATCAACATAACTAGTACAACCACATAACTAGTACATCAACATAACTAGTACAACCACATAACTAATACATCGACATAAATAGTACACCCACATAACTAGTACATCAACATAACTAGTACAACCACATAACTAGTACACCCACATAACTAGTAAATGGTCTGTACTTGTATAGCGCTTTATCACCTTTCTGTCTCAAAGCGCTTTAACATGGTTTTCCATTCACCCATTCACACACTAATGAGACAGATCACCATGCAAGGTGCTGCCATCAGGAGAACATTCACACACCGATGGTTCACCATCGGGAGCAACTTAGGGTTCAGTGTCTTGCTCAAGGACACTTAGGCATGTGGACAGGAGGAGCTGGGGATCAAACCACCAACCTTCTGATTAGTGTGAAACCTACTCTACCGTCTGAGCTACAGCCTCCCATTACTAGTACACCCACATAACTAGTACATCAACATAACTAGTACTTCAACATAACTACTACAACCACATAACTAGTTCTAAATGGGACAACTAATCTGACACCCAACAACGGTGCTGGTACAGCGTGTTACTGCCATCGTATAGAATCAGTCATGTGACGTCCCATCATCACTTCATCTGATGAGCGCAGTAGCAGCAGTAGCCATGTTAGCATTAGTGATGTAACATAATCTTTTGTACCTTTTCATCACTTCATTTCAAGAAAAAACACCTGAATCGTTCTTCATGGAGGATTTAAAGACCGCCGGGTTTACCGGACCTTCTTCACTCAGCTGGATGTTTCCAGATGTTTCCACGTTTCCAGATATTGCCATGTTTCCATGTTTCCATGTTTCCACATGTTTCCATGTTTCCACATTTCCATGTTTCCATGTTTTCACGTTTCCATGTTTCCATGTTTCCACGTTTCCATGTTTCTACATGTTTCCACGTTTCCATATTTCCACATTTCCATGTTTCCACATGTTTCCATGTTTCCACGTATCCATGTTTCCATGTTTCCATGTTTCCACGTTTCCATGTTTCTACATGTTTCCATGTTTCCACGTTTCCATGTTTCCACGTTTCCATGTTTCCATGTTTCCATGTTTCTACATGTTTCCATGTTTCTACATGTTTCCAGATGTTTACACGTTTCCAGATATTGCCATGTTTCCATGTTTCCACATTTCCATGTTTCCACGTTTCCATGTTTCTACATGTTTCCATGTTTCCACGTTTCCATGTTTCCACATGTTTCCATGTTTCCACGTTTCCATGTTTCCACATTTCCATGTTTCCACGTTTCCATGTTTCCACGTTTCCATGTTTCCATGTTTCTACATGTTTCCACGTTTCCATGTTTCCACATGTTTCTATGTTTCCACGTTTCCATGTTTCTACACGTTTCCACATGTTTCCATGTTTCCACGTTTCCATGTTTACACATGTTTACACGTGTCCATGTTTCCACGTTTCCATGTTTCCATGTTTCCACATGTTTACATGTTTCCACATGTTTCCATGTTTCTACATGTTTCCATGTTTCCACATGTTTCCACATGTTTCCATGTTTCCACATGTTTCCATGTTTTCATGTTTCCACACGTTTCCATGTTTCCATGTTTTCATATGTTTCCATGTTTTCACATGTTTCCATGTTTCCATATGTTCCAGATGTGCTCCTGCTCTTTGTAAATGAAGTCCATGTCATCCTGATCTCGTCAGTGTTATTAATAATGTTTTTAATTAGGTCAGACTGACACTTCTGACTGTAGATGGTGCTAAAAAAAATCCGGTGATCGCCTCCAAGTAGCAATCGCATAAAAGCCACGCCCCCTACAGGAAGTAAACAATCTGACCCACCCCCAGAAATGTCTACCAGGAGCTGAAGCAGGTTTAACATATCTGCTCCTGCTGTATTAGGGTCAATAACATCCACCGTGACCTCTGGCCTTTGACCTCTGATGACCTGATTTTTAATGGTGTGGTTGATTTGTAAAAAGTTCCTGATCATTTTGTATTTTTTACAGTTTTTGTATCCTGTTAGTATTAGCATCAGTTTAGTGTCCGTGCAGCTCACAGAGGCCATCCCGGTCCCAGCTAAGAGGACCAGAGAGATGAAGACATGTTCTTAAATTTACTGAGTCCTCGACTCAGTAAATTTAAGAACATGTCTTTCTCTCTGAGCTACAGCTGTCTGTTAGCTCAGCTTAGCATGGAGACAAAGTGTTAAGGAGGTGTCTGGTTTGAAGAGTTTGGGCTCCAACATGGCAGCTGTGTGTCTGTGTCTGTAGCAGCTGCTTGTGTCTCTGTCCTCACAGATGCACCGAAGCCAAAATGGAGGACGTGAACTTTTTGTTGACATGGTAATCTTGTGCAGATGTGGCAGCGTGTCAATGAAAAGGGTTACCATGGCAACGATGTATCTGTTGTTGATCCTGTGCTGAATGCAAAACGACTTCAGTGGTGATGAGAACTGCATGAATAAAATGTGAAGAGAAAAACACAACAGAGTGAGACATCTGTTTCTTACACCGTCTGTCCTCAGATAAACTACAGAACAACCATTAACATGCAGGGACCATTCTCACACAGCAGGGGGAGCTGTTCACACCTGGACCACTTCACTGGACACAGCTTCATCTTCATCACCACCATCATCATCATCTTCATCGCCATCATCATCACCATCATCTTCACCATCACATCATCATCACAACCATCATCACGTCCACACTCCCATCCAGCAGGTGGCGCTCACCTTCAAACCTTTAAATACACCTACAGTTGGCTCATTTCCTGTTTGCTCCATCGTCTCACGCGGCCGCCAGTAACCGAACACTGAAGACTCTCACCGGCACCGCGCGGTGCAGAGGATCACGCGGCGCGCGCACAGGTGATTTGAGGTGTAGCGGAACAGTTTGTTTTTTAAACTGATGTGACGTCACTGACCTGCTTGTTTGTCACGTAAAAAACTGAACAGAAAACAGAAAATCTAAGGTGTTAAAAACAAACATCCACTGAGATACCTGACAGGTGAGTGATTGACAGGTTGTTTACCTGAACTGATGTTTATTATTATTTCAGATAAATTCAGGACAGTGGAACCTGTTTGATGTGACTGTTCCTGTGTCCTGTAGGTGAAATAAAGACGTGCCTGTCCAGGTGGAGGTGATGGGAGAGTCTCGTTTCATCGTGGAGGAGCTGCTGGCTCTGTGTCTGCAGAGGATCAACATGGAGGAAGACAGTGTGAACACGGAGCACGGTGAGGGACGGGATGGTGGGATGGGTGGGGAGGAGGGACATGACAGGACCCCCTCTGACACGCCTCCTTCCAGAGATGCTGGCCGTGCTCAGGAACCTGGAGGCCGTGAGGAGGAAGTGGCTCCTCGCTGAGACGGAGGTGAAGAAGTTCAAGGAGCTGCTGGTGAAGTCGGACGTGAACAAAGCTGCTCTGGAGGTGAAACTAAAACACGCTCGAAACCAGCTGGACGTGGAGATGAAGAAACGCTACAAGATGGAGGCCGACTACCAGTACCTGGTGAATCCAGCACAGAGGACGGAGACTGAGGACAGAGAACGGAGACGGAGACTGAGGACAGAGACGGAGATAGAGGATGGAGGATTGAGACGGAGGACAGAGACGGAGACTGAGGACAGAGACCGGAGACAGAGGACAAAGACTGAGACGGAGAACGGAGACGGAGGACTGAGAACGGAGACAAAGGACGGAGACGGAGGAAAGAGACAGAGGACTGAGACGGAGACGGAGGACAGAGAACGGAGGACAGAGACGGAGGACATACTTTAATGTTTCTGGTAGCCTTCCTGTCTCCGTTCTTGTGGAGGTGATGGAACATCACTGCTGTGTCTCAGTGTGGACAGCAGGGGGTGCTTACGGCCCTTCGTGTCCTCTGTGTCCAGCAGAGACAGATGCAGCTGATGTGTGACATCCTGGTCCAGGACAGTAAGTCCAGCGTCGTCCTGAACGATGAGCAGAAGTCTCTGTTGGCGACGTTTGAACACAAAACAGTAAATGTGACCCTTCAGAGGAGCAGCAGGAGGTGAGACACCATGACATCTTCATCGTCCGACATTGTGACATCATCATCCACTGACATCATGACATCATCATCCTCCGACATCATCTACTGACATGACATCATCATCCTCTGACATCATGACATCATCCTCTGACATCATGACATCATCATCCTGACATCATGACATCATCATCCTCCGACATCATCTACTGACATGACATCATCATCCTCTGACATCATGACATCATCCTCCGACATCATGACATCATCACCCTGACATTATGACATCATCATCCTCCGACATCATGACATCATCATCCTCCGACATCATGACATCATCATCCACTGACATCATGACATCATCATCCTCCAACGACATGCAGCAACCTGTCCTTCTGTCCTGTCAGGTTGGCAGTGATTGATGAGTCCTCCTTCCTGTCTCACTCTGACATCAGCTACGATCGAACAGACGACGACATGGTACACACACACACACACACACACACACACAGAAACACACACTATATTACTGCTCATATTTATGACGTGTTGTCTTCTATCTGTTTCAGGATTTGGACACAACTGTAATTAAACCGCTGAGATCTCGAGCCAGAGAGAGGAGGGTATGAGACAAACTGCATGACATCATCATTACCGAATGATCTGTTGCTGCATTGTTGTGTTGTTGTGTTGTGTTGCTGTTGTTGCGTTGCTGAATTTCTGTGTTGCTGTTGTGTCGTTGAATTGATGAGTTGTTGTGGTGTCGTTACGTTACATTACATTACATTTAGCTGACTCTTTTGTCCAAAGCGACTTACAATAAGTTCATTTCAACCATGAGGGTTCAAACCAGAACAACAAGAATCAAGAAAATACAATTATCTTCCAGAAAGCCAAACTACAAAGTTCTATCAGTAAGTTCTATTTTAAGATACTGAAGTTCTACTGTTCAAGGTAAAGGAGGAGGTTGATGAGAGGAGGAGGAGGAGGAGGAGCGGAGTGGACGGGGTGGGGTGTAAGGTTGGACCATGTCCTGGATGTAGAGGAGGAGAAGGAAGAGGAGTAGAAGGAGGAGGAGCAGCGGAGTAGTAGAGTAGTGTGAGTAAATCTAGGAGGTTAAAGACCAGTCGAGCTGCGGCATTCTGGATGAGCTGCAGAGGTTGGATGGTACTAACAGGTAGACCTGCCAGGAGGGAGTTACAGTCGTCTAGATGTGAGATGACCAGAACCTGCACCTCCTTCTGAGTGAGAAGAGGACGTATTCTCCTGATGTTGTGCAGCATGTATCTACAGGAACGTGTTGTTGCAGTGATGTTGGCAGTAAGAGAGAGTTGACTGTCGAGTGTCTCCGAGGTTCTTATCAGTCAGGGTCGGGATAACAGAGTTGTTGAAGGTCGTAGTCTGGTCGAGGGTGGGAGAGTCTTTCCCTGGAAGGAAGAGCAGTTCGGTCTTGTGGAGGTTGATTTCCAGGTGGTGTGAGGACATCCACTGAGAGATGTCAGTCAGACAGGCAGAGATTCATGCTGCTACCTGTGTTTCAGATCTGGAAAAGAGAGGATCAGTTGGGTGTTATCAGCATAGCTGTGGTAGGAAAAGACATGCGAGTGAAGGACAGAGCTGAGAGAGTCGGTGTAGAGAGAGAAGAGGAGGGGTCCCAGGACGGAGCCTTGTTGTTCTATTGATGTGTTGTTGTGTCATTGTTCTGATGTTCTGTTTTCTCCTCAGCGTTCCTCGATGGTTCTGTCTTCAGTTGCTCCGGTGGGTCGACGAGGTCGAGGTGTGAACGTGTCGTCAGAGCCGCTGGAGATCAAAAGTGTGGAGAAGGTGAAGAACACTAAGAGAACCTCAGTGATCAGACGTTCTGTCAGACGTTCTGTCAGACGTTCTGTCAGACGTTCAGTCAGACATTCTCTCTGTGTTCTTCTCAGGAGGTCGAGACCATCGTGAAGGCCTCTGTAATGACTCCTGAGTCCAGAGGTCACATCCACATGGTGGTGGGGATCACACAGGAGTGTTCTGGGTCACTGGAAGACAGAGCAGGAGGAGCAGGAGGAGCAGGAGGAGGTGAGCTGAACTGCTTTCTGATGAATTCAGTTGAATCAATCATGTGTCCCCGTACACTTCCTTTCTGGCTGCAACAAACCAGTAGTGCTGCAGGTGACAGTAACCATAGAAACCAGTGGTGCTGCAGGTGACAGTAACCATAGAAACCAGTGGTGCTGCAGGTAACAGTAACCATAAAAACCAGTGGTGCTGCAGGTAACAGTAACCATAGAAACCAATTTCAATTCAATTTTGTGTATATAGCGCCAAATCCCTCCACCGGTTGGGGTGAGAGGAGAGCAGAGAGAGAAAAGGACAGTATAGAGATCCAAGACATGAACTGTTGGTGGGTCGACAATCACAGAGCAGAGACATGCAACCCCATGACGGGACATCTGGAAAAGAAAGAACAGAAACTATACGAGCGAAGGAACTGAATGGAGACAACAGATAATAAGAAGAAACTATGGGAGAGAAAAAGATGGTGAGGTATGAGTTATAGAGATTTGAAGAGTGAAGTTAATGATGATCTATCAGGATGATGTGGTTCTATGAGATCTATCAGGATGATGTGGTTCTATGAGATCTATCAGGATGATGTGGTTCTATAAGATCTATCAGGATGATGTGGTTCTATAAGATCTATCAGGATGATGTGGTTCTATAATATCTATCAGGATGATGTGGTTCTATAAGATCTGTCAGGATGATGTGATTCTATAAGATCTATCAGGATGATGTGGTTCTATTAGATCTCTGTCAGGATGATGTGGTTCTATAAGATCTATCAGGATGATGTGGTTCTATAAGATCTGTCAGGATGATTTCTGAGTGGAGAAAACAGGTCGGAGACGTGAAGGTGTCGGTGGTGAACCGTGGGCTTCTGCTTCAGACCAGTGGTGCTGCAGGTGACAGTAACCATAGAAACCAGTGGTGGTGTAGGTCACAGTAACCATAGCAACCAGGGATGCTGAGGTCACAGTAACCATAGAAACCCGGAATGCTGATGGTGTCCTCTGCTCCTCAGAACAAACCTCTCTGTGCTGCGAAGTCACGGGGGCGGAGCCTGAAGACGCTCCGGTGGAGGACAGAGCAGCTCTCATCAGCAGAGCTCAGAAAAGCCTGAGACACGTGTTCCTGTCTAAAACGGTAGCGCCGCCTTCAGACTGACCTGCACACCGCAGACTGTCTTGTTGTCCTCTGGCAGTAACCAGGTGCGTCCTTCCAGGTGATCCGACCGGAGACCTGCATGCCGTGCGGGAAGAGGATTCGCTTTGGGAAGATGGCGATGAAGTGCAGGAACTGTCGTGTGGTCGCTCATCCAGAGTGCAAACAGAAGTTCACCAGCGGATGCTCCGCCTCCGACGCCGTGACAGGAAGTGCAGCTCAGAAGGTCAGTTTGATCTGAGCCTCATTCACTTCCTGTTTATGTCAGAAGTCCCCAGAGATTCTGTCTGATTTTAGGTTTCTTCAATGTCACAGTGATCAGTGACGATCTGCTGAGTCATCAGTTCATATCTCAGCCAGTTTAAAACAGGGAACCAGTGATGTCTCTCTGTCTGTCTCTCTGTCCCTGTCTGTCTCTCTGTCCCTGTCTGTCTCTGTTCAGGACTCCTTGGAGAATTTTGTTCCTCCGTCTCATCCCAGAGTTCCTCCTCTGCTGGTCGACTGTGTGGCTGAGATCGAGAGGCGGGGCCTACAGGAGGTGAGCTCCCACTGGATTAAAACTCATTCGGGTCCTAAAGACCTCCATGTTAATATCAGTGTCATTAATACTGAGAGACTCTCAAACCAGTGGTACAAAACAGCTAATCAGTCCATCAGCTGATCAGTCCATCAGTCTGTGGTGAGAACATGAAAAAGGTTCTTCTGTCTGTCGCCTGTCTGTCCCCAGAGAGGTCTGTACAGGGTTCCTGGAGGAGAACGTCTGGTGAAGGAGCTCCGAGACCGGTTCCTTCTAGGTAAAGGTTCTCTGATGCTCAGCAAGATCCAGGACATCCACGTGGTCTGTGGACTCCTGAAGGACTTCCTTAGGAGACTGAAGGAGCCTCTGATCACCTTCAGGCTGCACCGGACCTTCATGGACGCCTCCGGTACAGACACACAGGGACACACACCTTAACAAGGGGGACGGGTCAGAGGGGGAGGGTGGAGCTTCAGCATGTCTGAAAGGAGAAGCTGATTGGCTCAGAGGATCATTGGTCAGACGATGACAGGTGAAGATGAGGAGGAGGAACAGATTTTCTCATGGAGCTCCATTTGAATGTAAACAGGAAGTTAACCGATGAACAAAATGTCTGAGAACTAAAGTTTTAATAATAATAATTCTTTGTTCCAGAACTGTCTGATGAAAACTCCGCCTCTACCATCATGTATCGAACCATAGCAGAGCTGCCGAAGGCCAACAGAGACACACTAGCCTTCATCATGCTTCATCTTCACAAGTGAGGAGGAGGAGGAGGACGGGTGGGGAGGGGAGGGAGGAGAGGGGGGGAGGGGAAGGAGGAAGAGAGGGAGGAGGGGGGAGCTGCAGACTGGATCAGATCATCTGTATCTCTGCATGTTAAAGCCTCTGATTGTTTGTAAATAATTGACCTATGACCTCTCCTCTGTTGCCAGGGTGATGGAGAGTCCACAGTGTCAGATGGATCAGAATAATTTGTCCCGGGTGTTTGGACCGACCATTGTGGGTCATGGGATGTCTGAGCCGTCTCCAACAACCATCATGAGAGACACCAACACTCAGCCCAAGGTCTGTCCCTCAGACACGTCCAGGAGACAGGAAGTGGACAGGAAGTGTCATTGTGTGTATTGATGGTGTGTATTGATCAGGTCGTCTGGCGTCTGCTGTCCCTCTCTGAGGACTACTGGAGACGTGTCCTCACCTCCCACACGGATCAGATCAGGTCCTCGTCCTCCACCAGTAAGATGAGCCCGGGAGACGGACACGGTGGGTCTCATGTCCTGCTGCACTGGATGACTTCCCAGAATCCTTAGGGGCTCTGCTGCCATCTTGTTGTTCAGGTTGTCCTGTGGACAGGGAGACAGGTCTCACTCTGTGTCCTCTCCACCTTCCTCTCAGGTCGACTGTTTACACCTCTGACGTCTCCAGAGCTGAACTACCAACCTGCAGGAGGAACTCTCAGGGGACGGATCAGGAACCTGGGCAGCGCCTTCAGCAGCACGTAAGGTCCAACACGTCAGGTCCTCTAAGACAAATGATGTCACATGATGGCACATGTCTCTGACTTCAGTGTTGGTTTGTTTCGTCTTCAGGGGGCGCCCTGAGGTTGGGAAAAGGTTCTTCACGTCTCCCAGCTGATCGACCACCTGCTCATGTGATGTCCAGTGTGAACTACACACCACTGTGTGCTGCTGTTAGCGTGTTTCACATCAGAGGTCATCTGAGAACATCAGAGGTCATCGGAGAACATCAGAGGTCATCGGAGAACATCAAAGGTCATCAGAGAACATCAGAGGTCATCAGAGAACATCAAAGGTCATCAGAGAACATCAGAGGTCATCGGAGAGCATCAGAGAACATCAAAGGTCATCAGAGAACATCAGAGGTCATCAGAGAACATCAAAGGTCATCAGAGAACATCAAAGGTCATAAGAGAAAATCAGAGGTCATCGGAGAACATCAAAGGTCATCAGAGGTCATCGGAGAACATCAGAGGTCATCAGAGGTCATCGGAGAGCATCAGAGAACATCAAAGGTCATCACAGGTCATCAGAGAACATCAAAGGTCATCAGAGAAAATCAAAGGTCATCAAAGGTCATCACAGGTCATCAGAGAACATCAGAATCTGTCTGCAGCAGAACGTTGGAACATGTTTCTTATATTCTGTTTCTCTATGGTTCAGATGAAAAGAAACGTTCAACAGAGCACGTGAAGCGCACAGTTTTTATTTAGACAAATTATATTATAATTATATTACATTACATTATATATGTTGCAGGCTGTCAGCCGGTCGGATCCTGTTCTGTCTGATCTGGGTTTGGTTTCACTGAAGCACTTTAAAGTTGAACGATTGAAACACCTTCATGTGTAAAAGAAAGTTGAATAAAAGTAAAGTATCATTAGAGGATGTGTTTCTGATGCAGTTTCTGATCCCTCTTACAGGACAGATGTTATTTATCCTTCTGTCTCTCTGTCCTTCTGTCTCTGTCCCTCTGTCCTTCTGTCCTCAGTGATCATGTGATTTGTTGGTTTACAGATCCTGAATCATTTTATTAATTAATACAATGAAAGTTTCTTATTCTTCAAACATCATTAGGAAAGAGATGCAGTGAAAGTTTCATCCAGCAGGAGGCGACAGAGTCCAGAACACTGACAACACCTGACCAGGTCTTTGTGCGGCTGAGGGAGGAACCAGCAGAGGTCAGTGTAACACAACAATAAACACAGCATGAACCCACACCTGGCAACAATATAGTCTGGACTGACGGGTGTGGAGGCCCTCAGTGTGGACAGAAGGCGTGGGGACCCTCAGTCTGGACTGAAGGCGTGGGGACCCTCAGTCTGGACTGAAGGCGTGGGGACCCTCAGTCTGGACTGAAGGCGTGGGGACCCTCAGTCTGGACTGACAGGAAGATCCTGTGAGCCAGGGTGGATTAACACAGTTGGCGCTCTTTAATTGCTCCTAATTGAATGTGACACGTTGTTAATTAATTATCAGCCGAGGTTAATGAAGGCCACTTTGACAGGCGGCTCCAGATGTCCACACCTGTTTGTAATGTGCTGACTCGTCCTCTGGAGTGTCTCCGCTGTCCTCTTCATCAGGATACCACAGAACTCGTCACAATAAAAGTCCAGAGTGCAGCTCCCTTCCTGATCCTTCTGTTTTTGAAACTGATCACCTCCGTTGATCAATCTATCATCATAAATTCTTCATCATGGCTTATTCTACTATTTCCTGTTTACATTGATACTTCTGGTCTGTATTTGTGATCAGATGATGTAATGACATCAGCAGCTTTAATGACGATCATGTTCAGAAATAATCTATTTTATTTAAATGTAGGAAGAATCAATTACATGTAAGAAACCATTTAATCAATCAATAAACTCATTTCACGTGAACACATGTGAAACATATCATCACGTGTTGTTATTGACCAGTTTAATGTGTGATCTCATCGTTTTGTCAGCTGATCTGTAAAATCAGATCAATAACTGAGTGTTCAGCTGCTGAATCACACTAATCGATCACATTATTGACAAACAAACAATCAATAATCACTGATGATGTCACTGAGTTTATTAAAGGGTTGATCTGCAGAGACCCATTCTATTTCATTTTGATGTGATTTGTTATTTTAATGTGAATTGCTTTATTTTAATGGGATTTTATTACCTGATTTTATTGCTTCATATTTCATGTTATTAATCTGTAAATAACTGATTCTGATGTTTTTGATGTGAAACTAGACTCCTGATCGACTTTCTCCTCTTGGTGTCGCTCTCCCCTCGCTCGGCTGACTCTCTGCTGGGATGGAGGGAATTCCCTCCGCAGCGCACACACACACACACACACACACACACACACACACACACACACACACACACAGCAGCTGAAAGTGTTTTTCTGTTTGCAGTTGAAGGTCGACCGCTTTGTTTCATTTTATTTCCATTTTTCTGACTGAATCCCAACAATAGAACCACAGTAGAGTTCAACAATAGAACCACTGTAGAATCCAACAATAGAACTACAGTAGAGTCCAACAATAGAACCACCGTAGAGTCCAACAATAGAACCACAGTAGAGTACAACAATAGAACCACAGTACAGTCCAACAACAGAACCACAGTAGAGTCCAACAACAGAACCACAGTAGAGTACAACAATAGAACCACTGTATAATCCAACAATATAACCACAGTCGAGTCCAACAACAGAACCACAGTAGAGTCCAACAATAGAACCACTGTAGAGTCCAACAATAGAACCACAGTAGAGTTCAACAATAGAACCACAGTAGAGTACAACAATAGAACCACAGTACAGTCCAGCAATAGAACCAGAGTAGAGTCCAACAACAGAACCACAGTAGAGTACAACAATAGAACCACAGTAGAGTACAACAATAGAACCACAGTACAGTCCAACAATAGAACCAGAGTAGAGTCCAACAACAGAACCACAGTAGAGTACAACAATAGAACCACTGTAGAATCCAACAACAGAACCACAGTAGAGTCCAACAACAGAACCACAGTAGAGTCCAACAACAGAACCACAGTAGAGTACAACAACAGAACCACAGTAGAGTCCAACAACAGAACCACAGTAGAGTACAACAATAGAACCACAGTACAGTCCAACAATAGAACCAGAGTAGAGTCCAACAACAGAACCACAGTAGAGTCTACCAACAGAACCACAGTAGAGTACAACAACAGAACCACAGTGGAGTCCAACAACAGAACCACAGTAGAGTCCAACAACAGAAACACAGTAGAGTCCAACAACAGAACTACTGTAGAGTCCAACAATAGAACCACAGTAGAGTCCAACAACAGAAACACAGTAGAGTTCAACAACAGAACCACAGTGGAGTCCAACAACAGAACCACTGTAGAGTCCAACAACAGAACCACAGTAGAGTCCAACAATAGAACCACTGTAGAGTCCAACAATAGAACCACAGTAGAGTCCAACAATAGAACCAAAGTAGAGTCCAACAACAGAACCACAGTAGAGTCCAACAATATAACCACAGTAGAGTCCAACAACAGAACCACAGTAGAGTCCAACAATAGAACCACTGTAGAGTCCAACAATAGAACCACAGTAGAGTCCAACAATAGAACCAAAGTAGAGTCCAACAACAGAACCACAGTAGAGTCCAACAACAGAACCACAGCAGAGTCCAACAACAGAACCACAGTAAAGTCCAACAACAGAACCACAGTAGAAATCAACCAACAGAGTGACAGTAGAATCAGATCAATAGAACATGACAGTAGAGTCTCAGTAGAAGTCAGAAGAACAAGACGGCAGCCAAACAGAAGACCTAAAAAAAAGACTGATCTCTGACAGTGATGTCACTCATTCAACTCTGATACACAACCTTAATACACAACTTTAATACACAACTCTGATACACAACTATAATACAACTTTTAACTTTTCTGTCATAAAACTGATTTATAGTCACACAGACACTCACACACACTCACAGACACACACACACACACACACACACACACACACACACACTCTCACTCACACACTCTCACACACACACACACACACGCACACACTCTCTCACACACATACACACACACACACACACACACACACATACTCACTTTCACACAGTCACACACACACACACACACACACACACACACACACACACACACACACACACACACACACACTCTCACACACACACACACACACACACACTCCCACACACACACACACACACACACACACACACACACACACACACACACACACACACACACACACTCTCTCACTCACTCTCACACACACACACACACACACACACACACACACACACACACACACACTCTCTCTCACTCACTCACACACACACACACACACACACACACACACACACACACACACACACACACTCTCACACACACACACTCCCACACACACACACACACACACACTATCACTCACTCTCACACACACACACACACACACACACACTCTCACACACACACACTCCCACACACACACACACACACACACACACACACACACACACACACACACACACTCTCACTCACTCTCACACACACACACACACACACACACACACTCTCACACTCCCTTTGTTGATTTTAATTCTGTAAAGTCAAATAAATGAAACAAACAAATAAATTTATTAATTCTGTTAGAAAGGAAACTGAATTTAGTTTAAACTCATTCAAACTGAAAACATCGATCCTTCTCTTTTATTTTGGTGAAATTCATTTGTCAGTTAGTGAATCTTTTTTATTAATTTTTTTGTCCATCAGAAACAGAAAATTATTGAAACTGTAAAAACGTGTGTTCAGGTGTGATTCTCCGCCCGTGGACCCATTCAGAACCTCATAGAGAAATAAGTGGATTTAAGGGCATGAAGCCACAGAGGACAAACAGATCAGGTCAAAAGCAGAACGATGGATCACCTGCAGCCGATCCGATATAACTCAGTTTCTCTTCATGTAAATGAGATCAGAGCTTAAAATGGATCAGAGCAGCGGCAGCTTCACCCACAGCTTAAAAGAACCACATCCACTGATTAAGGTTCTCCTCCTCATCATCACCTTCATCACCATCCTCCTCCTCCTCCTCCTCGTCCTCCTCCTGCTCCTCCTCTTCGTCCTCTTATTCTTCATCTCTTCCATCTGGACTCGTTCCACCTCTCGGAGTCTCAGAGGCCTCGGCCCCAGAAGACTGGAGCGCTTTTACTTTGAAAAACGTCTCTCACTTCCTCTGTGACAGTCAGATCTTCAACTGAATGTGACGAAGATGAGTTTCATTGGCGTCTCCATGGAAACGAATCATTCCGTCATTTTGTCCAATGAAAACTTCAGAGTCTTCCTGAACCACCAAAACAACCTGATGTGGATTGAAGTGAACCGACCAATCAGCATTATCCATCAGTGATGTCATTGTTGGTTTGTGAACGTTATGAATCCTCCAGTTCAGATTCTGTCCGTCACCATCTTTGCTGGTTCAGCTTTTTGGAGCCGACCTCTAGTGGCACTCGGTGGTATTGCAGCTTAAGGACTCCTATTATTTACAGTCTGTGGTCCTGATGCGGATTAAAATGAACCAATGCGGTTTGGTTGCCATGGTGACAACAGACATGAAGAACCTTCATCCTCTCATTATGGTCATCTGAGTGATTGATGGACGGTTGAACAGCGCCACCTGTCTGTCCACATCAGGAGGCCGAACCTCTGGACCGAACCAGGTTCTATCTCAGGTCTTTACCCTTCCTGCACATCAACACCCCAAAGGTCCGACAGAACCGGACCCTGAGAACAGACTGTTCTCTTGAAGTCCAATAGAACCGGTTCCTGACATATTGGAACCAGTGTGAGGTTCTGGAGGTTCTGGATCAGGTCATGTGATGAGGAACATTGATCGTATATAGATCGGCTCTTCAGAGAACCCACCAGAACCAGAACTGGATTCCTCACAGGCTTCCCACCACGTATCCAAACCTTTTCAAACCAGAACCAGATCCAGAACTGGTCCAGGTGCTGGTTCTTACTGGAGAGAGAGGGACTGCACTGGGTGATCAAGGGCACTCTCTCTCTCCACCACACACACACACACACACACACACACACCTGCTCTCTCTCTCTGGTTGGTCGGTTCGAGCGCCTGCCCCTCTCCCTCCCCTTCCCCCTCCTTGCTCTCTATATTGCTCTCTCTCCTCCTCACACACTCTCACACACACCCTCTCTCTCTCACCTCTCCTCTCCTTATATGGTCAGGCCCCGCCCCCCACTGTGATGTCGTCAGCGGCTTGGAGGAAGACCCGTGGGGTTTTTGGGTTTTGGCGTCCAGTCCTGTGGGGCCGCAGGGCTGAGAGTTTCTCCTCCTCCTCCGCTCCTCATCCCTCCATCAGCGGCCCGCCTCACCTGCTCCTCCTTCTGCTCTTCCTGCTCCTCCTCTTTCTGCTCCTCCTGCTCCTCCTCTCTTTGGGGAAAAGAAAAAAGACACTTTGCTCGCGCTTGATTCTCCGTCCGGACCCGGCTGTGTTTCCTCTGAGGATTTTATTTATTTTTCCTGCTTCTTTTTCTCTACGTGAAAATTTTTTTTCAAAACCTTTAAAATCCTTTAAAAACCTTTAAAATTCATTAAAATTCTCGGGAGGAAATGTTTTCTTCGTTCATTGAAAAGTTGAATTCAATCTGAGAAACAGAAAAAGTTGTGCGGACGTGTGAAACTCTTCGATCTGGTTCAGATGTCGGTGAAGAAAATGTTGAGCGAGCCTCCGTCTGCCGTGTAGACCTCCTCACCGCTGGACTTCTCCTCCTCCTCCTCCTCTCCTCTACCTGTCCTCCTCTCCTCTCCCTGTCCTCCTCCTCCTTCTCTCCTCTCCTCCTCCTCCTTCTGCTTCGTCTCCTTTGTGTCCTCCATCGGAGCGTCGGCCCCAGAGATGTTCGGGATCCAGGACAACCTTCCCCGCGGGGCCACGGCCGGCCTGAAGGAGGAGCCGCTGGCCGTTCGCTCCTGGATGCACTCGGCCGGCGTTGTGGACGCCAACACGGCCGCTCAGAGGTAAACTCACCGCCGCCCACAGGGATTCTGGGAGATCGAGTCCCAACGGACGAGCAGCCGCTCAGCGGGAAGCTTTAGATCAGAGGAGCCGCTTTAAATTCAGAGCGGCTGCAACTCAGCGCTCAGACATTCTGACGGGAGAGACGCTCATAGTTATTATCAATAATATGATTCTTCTCATAGTTATTATCAAAAATATGATTCTTCTCATAGTTATTATCAAAAATATGATTCTTCTCAGTTATTATCAATAATATGATTCTTCTCATAGTTACTATCAATAATTTGATTCTTATATTTATTATCAATAATATGATTCTTCTCATAGTTATTATCAAAAATATGATTCTTCTCATAGTTATTATCAATAATTTGATTCTTATATTTATTATCAATAATATGATTCTTCTCAGTTATTATCAATAATTTGATTCTTATATTTATGATCAATAATATGATTATTCTCATTTATTATCAATAATTTGATTCTTATGTTTATTATCAATACTATGATTCTTCTCAGTTAGTATCAATAATTTGATTATTATATTTATCAATATGATTATTCTCATATTTATTATCAATAATTTGATTATTATATTTATTATCAATATGATTCTTCTCATATTTATCATAAAAACAGATTAATCTCCTATTTATATTAAATAATATGATTCTTGTATTTATCTTTATATTTCATAATTATTAGTCACATTCTCATATATATCATACAAAATCTTGTATTAATCTCTAATACTGATAATAAATAATCAGGTTCTTGTATTTATCTTTATTATTGATAATAAATGATCAGATTCTTCCTTTTATTTAAACATTAATATTAAATAATCAGATTCTTTATTTAATTTTAATATTGATGATGAATAAGCTGCAGCTGAAGATTTGTAGGAGAAGAAAGAAAAGAAGTGATGAAGATATTTAACATCCTGAAGGTCAAACAGATCAATAATCAGTAACCACGTCAATAATCAGTTCATATCAGAGGAATGAAACGACTCGTTTGGGTCAAATAAAATCTGCTCGGACGTTTTTAGAATCACTTTCTGACACGTTTCGTTAAACGTGTTTCTGTTCGGAGTCGATGAAGCTCGAACAGAAACGGGACGTTTACGAGTAGGAAGATGAAGATGAAGAGGTCGATGAAGAGGTCACAGAAAACCTCACTTCAGTGTTAAATCCTTTATTTTAATTATTATTTCTCTTCTCAAAGAAAAAAAAATAATTTAAGAGTTTTTTAAATTTATTTTAAACTGCAGATTTTCAAAGTTTGATGATCAGTTCAGATTTAAACGATCTGCCGGCCTCATCAATCACTCAGCAGCAGATCAATAAAACATCTGGATAACATCTGAAAACACTTAATAACATCTGGATAAAACATTTAATAACATCTGGATAACATCTGAAAACACTTAATAACATCTGGATAAAACATTTAATAACATCTGGATAACATCTGAAAACACTTAATAACATCTGGATAAAACATTTAATAACATCTGGAGTCACATTTGAAAATATTTCATAACATCTGGATAAAACATTTAATAACATCTAGATAAAACATCTGAAAATATTTCATAACATCTGGATAAAATATAAAAAAAAATCTGAAAACATTCAATAACAGCTGGATAAAACATTTGATAACATCTGGATAACAATGGAGTCACATCTGGAGCTTCATCTTTCTCATATTTTATAATATATAATATTTTACTGAAGCCGCAGAAATGTCTATTTTATTTCCGTCTTGAGCTCTTCAAGCTGCAGATCAACTTTTTATACTTTTCATATTTTATCAAACAATCAATCAATTTTCTCCTGAAACAGTTTAAATTGTTTAAAATTTGAAACTTTATTCAATTTCAACACGTTTTTATTCCAAAATTCAAACATCAGTTTCACATCTTTACTATTTTTATATAGAAATGAAAAAATAAGCATCAGGATTGAAAACAGATCAGAAAACAGGATTCAGTTCATCAATCAGTTTTTATCTGAGTGAAAAATTATTTTAGTTTTCAGCTGAAACAATCAAATAAATTCAATCAATTTTCACATTATTATAAAACATTAAAGTCAATTTATTATTATTAATTTACTATAAAAACAGTCGTAAAAGTCACTGATTAAAATCCTTTTTGTGGATCAGAAGTATAAAGTTTCTGATTATTGATGTTTCAGATGAAAATAATGGTGTGTGTCGTCCTGAATAAAACACGTGTGATGTGGAACATACATGAGACGCAGCGCGGAGTCTCTGTGTTCATCAGCACGGAACATCCGGAGATATTAACGCTGTCATCAAGTTTCATTTTATTTGACAGAATTTAAAAGATGATTGATATATTTTATATATATTTAAATATGAAAACTTCAGGTTCTTTAACGGTTTTAATTTATATATTTCATAAATATTTAAATAAGAAACCTCTATCTTCTTCCTGCTGTATTATTTTCTGAGTGTTTTTCATCTGTGTCAAAGTGTTTCCATTTCTTTTAAAACATTTTCTCTCCATATGTTTAATATATTTTTTTCTCTCTGTTTTATGTTTTTTTCTCCATCTGGTTTAAACCTATCTGAATATAAAACACGACAACCGATATTTTCATGTTTGCGCGTCGAAGTCAGCGCTGCAGTTTGACTTCTTCTCATGAATTTTAATAATCCGGTGCAGCGTGTCAATCTGAAGTTTCTCTAATGTTCCCCGCAGCGCTGACATGTTGCTGTTAACACGCGTGTTCCTGCTCTGACAGAACACGTCTGATGAAGACGTCCATCAGACGTGTGAGGAGCATTTGATTTAAACACCAGTGCATGTCACAGAAGGAGAAACAAACATGTTCATTTTCTCTTTATGAATCAAATCAGTTTTTATATTTTAAATCACCTCAAATATTCAGAAAAATCTAGAGCGACTGTTTTTACGTGTTTTTTTTTTATATCAAACAGGAAACAGAAAATGTGATGAGTTTTTTACGTTTTTATGACGATTTGTAAAATGTTTTTCTGACAGTTTATAACGTGTTTTTATGAGTTTTAATGTGTTTTTATGATGTTTGCAATGTGTTTTTATGACGGTTTGTAATGTGTTTTTATGACAGTTTGTAACGTGTTTTTATGACGGTTTGTAAAGTGTTTTTATGATGGTTTGTAATGTGTTTTTACGGCGGTATGTAACATGTTTTTACGGGGTTTTGTAACGTGTTTTTATGACGGTTTGAACTGTGTTTTTATGGCGGTATGTAATGTGTTTTTATGGCGGTATGTAATGTGTTTTTATGGCAGTTTGTAGTGATTTTATGGTGGTTTGTAACGTGATTTTATGGCGGTTCGTAATATGGTTTTATGGCGGTTTGTAACGTATTTTTATGACGGTTCATAACGTGTTTTTATGGCAGTTTGTTACGTGTTTTTATGACGGTTTGTAACGTGTTTTTATGACGGTTTGTTACGTGTTTTTATGGCGGATTGTAACGTGTTTTTATGACGGTTTGTAATGTGTTTTTATGACGGTTCATAACGTGTTTTTATGGCAGTTTGTTACGTGTTTTTACGACGGTTGGTAACGTGTTTTTATGGGGGTTTGTAATGTGTTTTTACGGCGGTTTGTAACGTGATTTTATGGCAGTGTGTAACATGTTTTTATGACGGTTTGTAACGTGTTTTTATGGCGGTATGTAACGTGTTTTTATGATGGTTTGTAACGTGATTTTATGGCAGTGTGTAACATGATTTTATGGCGGTTTGTAACATGTTTTTATGGCGGTTTGTAACATGATTTTATGGCGGTTTGTAACATGTTTTTATGGCGGTTCGTAACGTGTTTTTACGACGGTTTGTAACGTGATTTTATTGCGGTTTGTAACGTGTTTTCATGACGGTTTGTAATGTGTTTTTACTGCGGTATGTAACGTGTTTTTATGACGGTTTGTAACGTGTTTTTATGGCAGTATGTAACGTGTTTTCATGACGGTTTGGAATGTGTTTTTACTGCGGTATGTAACGTGTTTTTACGGCGGTAAGTAACGTGTTTTTACGACGGTTTGTAACGTGTTCTTACGACGGTTTGTAACGTGATTTTTTTGCGGTTTCTAACATGTTTTTATGGCGGTTTGTAACGTGTTTTTATGGCGGTTTGTAGTGATTTTATGGCGGTTCGTAACGTTTTTTTTACAATGTTTTGTAACGTGTTTTTATGGCAGTATGTAACGTGTTTTTACGGCAGTTCGTAACGTGTTTTTACGAAGATTTTTAATGTGTTTTTACGACGGTTCGTAACTTGTTTTTATGGCGGTTTGTAATGTGTTTTTATGACGGTTTCTTACGTGTTTTTATGGCGGATTGTAACATGTTTTTATGACGGTTAATAATGTGTTTTCACAACGGTTTGTAACGTGTTTTTATGACGGTTTATAACGTGTTGTTACGACGGTTTGTAATGTGTTTTTACTGCGGTATGTAACGTGTTTTTATGGCGGTATGTAACGTGTTTTTACGGCGGTATGCAACGTGTTTTTATGGCAGTTTGTAATGTGTTTTTACGACGGTTTGTAACGTGATTTGTTTTGCGGTTTGTAACATGTTTTTATGGCGGTTAATAACGTGATTTTACGGCGGTGTGTAACGTGTTTTTATGGCGGTTTGTAGTGATTTTATGGCGGTTTGTAACGTGATTTTATGGCAGTTCGTAATGTGGTTTTATGGCGGTTTGTAACTTGTTTTTACGACGGTTCGTAACGTGTTTTTAATGACGGTTCGCAACGTGATTTTCTGGCGGTTTGTAACGTGTTTTTATGACGTTTCGTAACGTGTTTTTATGACGGTTTGTAACTTATTTATATGGCTGTTTGTGAAGTGAATTTATGGCGGTTTGTAACGTGATTTTAAGGTGGTTAGTAATGTGTTTTTATGACGGTTCGTAACATGTTTTTACAACGGTTTGTAACCTGTATTTACGACGGTACTTAACGTGTTTTTATGGCGGTTTGTAACATGATTTTATGGTGGTTTGTAAAATGTTTTTATGGCGGTTTGTAACGTGATTTTATGGCGGTTTGTAACGTGATTTTATGGCAGTTCGTAATGTGGTTTTATGGCGGTTTGTAACTTGTTTTTACGACGGTTCGTAACGTGTTTTTAATGACGGTTCGCAACGTGATTTTCTGGCGGTTTGTAACGTGTTTTTATGACGGTTCGTAACGTGTTTTTATGACGGTTTGTAACTTATTTATATGGCTGTTTGTGAAGTGAATTTATGGCGGTTTGTAACGTGATTTTAAGGTGGTTAGTAATGTGTTTTTATGACGGTTCGTAACATGATTTTATGGTGGTTTGTAACATGTTTTTATGGCGGTTTGTAACGTGATTTTGTTGCGGTTTGTAACATGTTTTTATGGCGGTTTGTAACGTGATTTTGTTGCGGTTTGTAACGTGTTTTTACGACGGTTTGTAACGTGATTTTATTGCGGTTTGTAACGTGTTTTTATGACGGTTTGTAATGTGTTTTTACTGCGGTATGTAACGTGTTTTTACGGCGGTAAGTAACGTGTTTTTACGACGGTTTGTAACGTGTTCTTACGACGGTTTGTAACGTGTTTCTACGACGGTTTGTAACGTGATTTTTTTGCGGTTTGTAACATGTTTTTATGGCGGTTTGTAACATGTTTTTATGGCGGTTTGTAGTGATTTTATGGCGGTTCGTAACGTGTTTTTACGAAGATTTTTAATGTGTTTTTACGACGGTTCATAACTTGTTTTTATGGCGGTTTGTAATGTGTTTTTATGACGGTTTGTAACGTGTTTTTATGGCGGTATGTAACGTGTTTTCATGACGGTTTGTAATGTGTTTTTACTGTGGTATGTAATGTGTTTTTACGACGGTTGGTAACGTGTTTTTATGGGGGTTTGTAACGTGTTTTTGCAGCGGTTTGTAACGTGATTTTATGGCAGTGTGTAACATGTTTTTATGACGGTTTGTAACGTGTTTTTATGGCGGTATGTAACGTGTTTTTATGATTGTTTGTAACGTGTTTTTATGACGGTTTCTTACGTGTTTTTATGGCGGATTGTAACATGTTTTTATGACCGTTAATAATGTGTTTTCACAACGGTTTGTAACGTGAATTTATGGCGGTTTGCAACGTGATTTTAAGGTAGTTTGTAACGTGTTTTTATTACAGTTCGCAACGTGTTTTAACGAAGGTTTTTAATGTGTTTTTACGACGGTTCGTAACTTGTTTTTATGGCGGTTTGTAACGTGAATTGATGGCAGTTTGTAACGTTTTCATGGCGGTTTTTAACGTGAATTTCTGGCGGTTTGTAATGTGTTTTTATGGCGGTTTGTAACGTGATTTTAAGGTGGTTAGTAATGTGTTTTTATGGCAGTGTGTAACATGTTTTTATGACGGTTTGTAACGTGTTTTTATGGCGGTATGTAACGTGTTTTTATGATTGTTTGTAACGTGTTTTTATGACGGTTTCTTACGTGTTTTTATGGCGGATTGTAACATGTTTTTATGACCGTTAATAATGTGTTTTCACAACGGTTTGTAACGTGTTTTTACTGCGGTATGTAACGTGTTTTTATGGCGGTATGTAACGTGTTTTTACGGCGGTATGTAACGTGTTTTGATGGCAGTTTGTAATGTGTTTTTATGACGGTTTGTAACGTGTTTTTATGACGGTTCGTAACGTGTTTTTATGGCGGTTTGTAATGTGTTTTTATGGCGGTATGTAATGTGTTTTTATGGCGGTATGTAACGTGTTTTTACGACGGTTTGTAACGTGATTTTTTTTTTTGCGGTTTGTAACATGTTTTTATGGCGGTTAATAACGTGATTTTACGGCGGTATATAACGTGTTTTTACGACGGTTTGTAACGTGTTTTTACGACGGTTTGTAACGTGTTTTTAACGACGGTTTGTAACATGTTTTTGCGGCAGTGTGAAAAGTGTTTTTACGACGGTTTGTAACGTGATTTTATCGCGGTTTGTAACGTGATTTTGTTGCGGTTTGTAACGTGTTTTTACGACGGTTTGTAACGTGATTTTATTGCGGTTTGTAACGTGTTTTCATGACGGTTTGTAACGTGTTTTTACTGCGGTATGTAACGTGTTTTTATGACGGTTTGTAACGTGTTTTTACGACAGTTCGTAACGTGTTTTTACGAAGGTTTTTAATGTGTTTTTACGACGGTTCGTAACTTGTTTTTATGGCGGTTTGTAACGTGAATTGATGGCAGTTTGTAACGTTTTCATGGCGGTTTTTAACGTGAATTTCTGGCGGTTTGTAATGTGTTTTTATGGCGGTTTGTAACGTGATTTTAAGGTGGTTAGTAATGTGTTTTTATGACGGTTCGTAACATGTTTTTACAACGGTTTGTAACCTGTATTTACGACGGTACTTAACGTGTTTTTATGGCGGTTTGTAACGTGGTTTTACGACGGTTTGTAACGTGTTCTCACGACGGTTTGTAACGTGTTCTTACGACGGTTTGTAACGTGTTTTTACGACGGTTTGTAACATGTTTTGCGGCAGTCTGAAAAGTGTTTTTACGACGGTTTGTAACGTGATTTTATAGCGGTTTGTAACGTGTTTTTATGGCGGTTTGTAACTTGTTTTTATGGCAGTTTGCAGTGATTTTATGGCGGTTTGTAATGTGATGTTATGGCGGTTTATAACGTGTTTTTACGGTGGTATGTAACGTGTTTTTATGACGGTTCCCAACTTATTTTTATGGCGGTTTGGAACGTGAATTTATGGCAGTTTGTAACGTGTTTCTATAACGGTTCGTAACTTATTTTTAGGTCGGTTTGTAAAGTAATTTTATGATGGTTCGTAACGTGTTTTTAAGACGGTTTGTAACATGTTTTTGCGGCGGTTTGTAACGTGATTTTATGGCGGTTTGTAACGTGAATTTAAGGTGGTCTGTAACTTGTTTTTATGACAGTTCGTAACGTGTTTTGACGGCGGTATGTAACGTGTTTGTACGATGGTTTGTAACGTGTTTGTACGACGGTTTGTAACGTGTTTTTACGACGGTTTGTAACGTGGTTTTATGACGGTTTGTAACGTGGGTTTACGACGGTTTTGTAATATGTTTTTACCGCGGTATGTAAAGTGTTTTTACGACGGTTTGTAACGTGATTTTATGGCGGTTTGTAACGTGAATTTATGGCGGTTTGCAACGTGATTTTAAGGTGGTTTGTAACGTGTTTTTATGACGGTTCGTAACATGTTTTTACGGTGTTATGTAACGTGTTTTTACGACGGTTTGTAACCTGTATTTACGACGGTACGTAACGTGTTTTTACCACGGTTCGTAACGTGTTTTTACGGCGGTCTGTAACGTGTTTGTACGACGGTTTGTAACGTGTTTTTACGACGGTTTGTAACGTGGTTTTATGACAGTGTGTAACGTGGGTTTACGACGGTTTGTAATATGTTTTTACGGCGGTATGTAACGTGTTTTTACGACGGTTTGTAACGTGTTCTTATGACAGTTTGCAACGTGTTTTTACGATGGTTTGTAACGTGATTTTATCGAGGTTTGTCCTGTGTTTTTATGGCGGTTTATAACATGATTTTATAGCGGTTTGTAATGTGTTTTTATGGCAGTTTGTAGTGATTTTATGGCGGTTTGTAATGTGATTTTATGGCGGTTTGTAACGTGTTTTTTAGGCGGTTCGTAACGTTTTTTTACGACGGTTTGTAACGTGTTTTACGGCGGTATGTAACGTGTTTTTATGACGGTTTGTAACGTGTTCTTTCGACGGTTTTTAACGTGTTTTTACGACGGTTTGTAACGTGGGTTTACGACGGTTTTGTAATATGTTTTTACCGCGGTATGTAAAGTGTTTTTTACGACGGTTTGTAACGTGATTTTATGGCGGTTTTGTAACGTGAATTTATGGCGGTTTGCAACGTGATTTTAAGGTGGTTTGTAACGTGTTTTTATGACGGTTCGTAACATGTTTTTACGGTGTTATGTAACGTGTTTTTATGGCGGTTTGTAACGTGATTTTATGGCGGTTTGCAGTGATTTTATGGCGGTTTGCAATGTGATGTTATGGCGGTTTGTAACATGTTTTTACGACGGTTCGTAACATGTTTTTACGGTGTTATGTAACGTGTTTTTATGACGGTTTGTAACGTGTTCTTTCGACGGTTTGTAACGTGTTCTTACGACGGTTTGTAACGTGTTTTTTACGACGGTTTGTAACATGTTTTGCGGCAGTCTGAAAAGTGTTTTTACGACGGTTTGTAACGTGATTTTATAGCGGTTTGTAACGTGTTTTTATGGCGGTTTGTAACTTGTTTTTATGGCAGTTTGCAGTGATTTTATGGCGGTTTGTAATGTGATGTTATGGCGGTTTATAACGTGTTTTTACGGTGGTATGTAACGTGTTTTTATGACGGTTCCCAACTTATTTTTATGGCGGTTTGGAACGTGAATTTATGGCAGTTTGTAACGTGTTTCTATAACGGTTCGTAACTTATTTTTAGGTCGGTTTGTAAAGTAATTTTATGATGGTTCGTAACGTGTTTTTAAGACGGTTATGTAACATGTTTTTGCGGCGGTTTGTAACGTGATTTTATGGCGGTTTGTAACGTGAATTTAAGGTGGTCTGTAACTTGTTTTTATGACAGTTCGTAACGTGTTTTGACGGCGGTATGTAACGTGTTTGTACGATGGTTTGTAACGTGTTTGTACGACGGTTTGTAACGTGTTTTTACGACCGGTTTGTAACGTGGTTTTATGACGGTTTGTAACGTGGGTTTACGACGGTTTTGTAATATGTTTTTACCGGCGGTATGTAAAGTGTTTTTACGACGGTTTGTAACGTGATTTTATGGCGGTTTGTAACGTGAATTTATGGCGGTTTGCAACGTGATTTTAAGGTGGTTTGTAACGTGTTTTTATGACGGTTCGTAACATGTTTTTACGGTGTTATGTAACGTGTTTTTACGACGGTTTGTAACCTGTATTTACGACGGTACGTAACGTGTTTTTACCACGGTTCGTAACGTGTTTTTACGGCGGTCTGTAACGTGTTTGTACGACGGTTTGTAACGTGTTTTTACGACGGTTTTGTAACGTGGGTTTTATGACAGTGTGTAACGTGGGTTTACGACGGTTTGTAATATGTTTTTACGGCGGTATGTAACGTGTTTTTACGACGGTTTGTAACGTGTTCTTATGACAGTTTGCAACGTGTTTTTTACGATGGTTTGTAACGTGATTTTATCGAGGTTTGTCCTGTGTTTTTATGGCGGTTTATAACATGATTTTATAGCGGTTTGTAATGTGTTTTTATGGCAGTTTGTAGTGATTTTATGGCGGTTTGTAATGTGATTTTATGGCGGTTTGTAACGTGTTTTTAGGCGGTTCGTAACGTTTTTTTACGACGGTTTGTAACGTGTTTTTACGGCGGTATGTAACGTGTTTTTATGACGGTTTGTAACGTGTTCTTTCGACGGTTTTTAACGTGTTTTTACGACGGTTTGTAACGTGATTTTACGACTGTTTGTAACGTGATTTTATTGCGGTTTGAATGTGTTTTTATGGCGGTTTTGTAACGTGATTTTATGGCGGTTTGCAGTGATTTTATGGCGGTTTGCAATGTGATGTTATGGCGGTTTGTAACATGTTTTTACGACGGTTTTTAACGTGTTTTTACGACGGTTTGTAACATGATTTTTTTGCGGTTTGTAACATGTTTTTATGGCGGTTTGTAACGTGTTTTTATGGCGGTTAATAACGTGATTTTACGGCGGTTTATAACGTGTTTTTACGACGGTTTGTAACGTGATTTTACGACTGTTTGTAACGTGATTTTTTTTGCGGTTTGTAACGGTGATTTTATGGCGGTTCGTAATGTGGTTTTATGGCGGTTTGTAATGTGATTTTATGACGGTTCATAATGTGGTTTATGACGGTTTGTAACGTGTTTTTATGGCGGTTCGTAACATGTTTTATGGCGGTTTTGTAACGTGATTTTTTTGCGATTGTAACGTGTTTTTATGATGGTTCGTAACTTGTTTTTATGGCGGTTTGTAACGTGATTTTAATGTGGTTTGTATCGTGTTTTTATGACAGTTCGTAACGTGTTTTTATGGCGATTTGTAACGTGATTTTATGATGGTTCGTAACTTGTTTTTATGGCGGTTTGTAACGTGATTTTAATGTGGTTTGTATCGTGTTTTTATGACAGTTCGTAACGTGTTTTTATGGCGATTTGTAACGTGTTTTTACGACGTTTCGTAACATTATTTTATGGCGGTTCGTAACGTGATTTTATGGCGGTTTGTAAAGTGATTTTATGATGGTTCGTAACTTCTTTTTATGGCGGTTTATAACGTGAATTTATGGCGGTTTGTAACGTTGTTATGGCGGTTTGTAATGTGAATTTCTGGCGGTTTGTAACGTGTTTTTATGGCGGTTTGCAGTGATTTTATGGCCGGTTTGCAATGTGATGTTATGGCGGTTTGTACATGTTTTTACGACGGTTTGTAACGTGTTTTTTACGACGGTTTTTAACGTGATTTTTTTGCGGTTTGTAACATGTTTTTATGGCGGTTGTAACGTGTTTTTATGGCGGTTTGTAGTGATTTATGGCGGTTCATAACGGTTTTTTACAATGTTTTGTAACGTGTTTTTACGGCAGTATGTAACGTGTTTTTACGACGTTTCGTAACTTGTTTTTATGGCGTTTGTAACGTGAATTATGGCGGTTTGCAACGTGATTTTAAGGTAGTTTGTAACGTGTTTTTATTACAGTTCGCAACGTGTTTTAACGAAGGTTTTTAATGTGTTTTTACGACGGTTCGTAAACTTGTTTTTATGGCGGTTTGTAACGTGAATTGATGGCAGTTTGTAACGTTTTCATGGCGGTTTTTAACGTGAATTTCTGGCGGTTTGTAATGTGTTTTTATGGCGGTTAATAACGTGATTTTACGGCGGTATACAACGTGTTTTTACGACGGTTTGTAACGTGTTTTTACGACGGTTTGTAACGTGTTTTTAACGACGGTTTGTAACATGTTTTTGCGGCAGTGTGAAAAGTGTTTTTACGACGGTTTTGTAACGTGATTTTATCGCGGTTTGTAACGTGATTTTGTTGCGGTTTGTAACGTGTTTTTACGACGGTTTGTAACGTGATTTTATTGCGGTTTGTAACGTGTTTTCATGACGGTTTGTAACGTGTTTTTACTGCGGTATGTAACGTGTTTTTATGACGGTTTTGTAACGTGTTTTTACGACAGTTCGTAACGTGTTTTTACGAAGGTTTTTAATGTGTTTTTACGACGGTTCGTAACTTGTTTTTTATGGCGGTTTGTACGTGAATTGATGGCAGTTTGTAACGTTTTCATGGCGGTTTTTAACGTGAATTTCTGGCGGTTTGTAATGTGTTTTTATGGCGGTTTGTAACGTGATTTTAGGTGGTTAGTAATGTGTTTTTATGACGGTTCGTAACATGTTTTTACAACGGTTTGTAACCTGTATTTACGACGGTACTTAACGTGTTTTTATGGCGGTTTGTAACGTGGTTTTACGACGGTTTGTAACGTGTTCTCACGACGGTTTGTAACGTGTTCTTACGACGGTTTGTAACGTGTTTTTACGACGGTTTGTAACATGTTTTGCGGCAGTCTGAAAAGTGTTTTTACGACGGTTTGTAACGTGATTTTTATAGCGGTTTGTAACGTGTTTTTTATGGCGGTTTGTAACTTGTTTTTATGGCAGTTTGCAGTGATTTTATGGCGGTTTGTAATGTGATGTTATGGCGGTTTATAACGTGTTTTTACGGTGGTATGTAACGTGTTTTTATGACGGTTCCCAACTTATTTTTATGGCGGTTTGGAACGTGAATTTATGGCAGTTTGTAACGTGTTTCTATAACGGTTCGTAACTTATTTTTAGGTCGGTTTGTAAAGTAATTTTATGATGGTTCGTAACGTGTTTATTAAGACGGTTTTGTAACATGTTTTTGCGGCGGTTTGTAACGTGATATTATGGCGGTTTGTAACGTGAATTTAAGGTGGTCTGTAACTTGTTTTTATGACAGTTCGTAACGTGTTTTGACGGCGGTATGTAACGTGTTTGTACGATGGTTTGTAACGTGTGTTGTACGACGGTTTGTAACGTGTTTTTACGACGGTTTGTAACGTGGTTTTATGACGGTTTGTAAGTGGGTTTACGACGGTTTTGTAATATGTTTTTACCGCGGTATGTAAAGTGTTTTTACGACGGTTTGTAACGTGATTTTATGGCGGTTTGTAACGTGAATTTATGGCGGTTTGCAACGTGATTTTAAGGTGGTTTGTAACGTGTTTTTATGACGGTTCGTAACATGTTTTTACGGTGTTATGTAACGTGTTTTTACGACGGTTTGTAACCTGTATTTACGACGGTACGTAACGTGTTTTTACCACGGTTCGTAACGTGTTTTTACGGCGGTCTGTAACGTGTTTGTACGACGGTTTGTAACGTGTTTTTACGACGGTTGTAACGTGGTTTTATGACAGTGTGTAACGTGGGTTTACGACGGTTTGTAATATGTTTTTACGGCGGTATGTAACGTGTTTTTACGACGGTTTGTAACGTGTTCTTATGACAGTTTGCAACGTGTTTTTACGATGGTTTGTAACGTGATTTTATCGAGGTTTGTCCTGTGTTTTTATGGCGGTTTTATAACATGATTTTATAGCGGTTTGTAATGTGTTTTTATGGCAGTTTGTAGTGATTTTATGGCGGTTTGTAATGTGATTTTATGGCGGTTTGTAACGTGTTTTTAGGCGGTTCGTAACGTTTTTTTACGACCGGTTTGTAACGTGTTTTTACGGCGGTATGTAACGTGTTTTTATGACGGTTTGTAACGTGTTCTTTTCGACGGTTTTTTAACGTGTTTTTACGACGGTTTGTAACGTGATTTTACGACTGTTTGTAACGTGATTTTATTGCGGTTTGTAATGTGTTTTATGGCGGTTTTGTAACGTGATTTTATGGCGGTTTGCAGTGATTTTATGGCGGTTTGCAATGTGATGTTATGGCGGTTTGTAACATGTTTTTACGACGGTTTTTAACGTGTTTTTACGACGGTTTGTAACATGATTTTTTTGCGGTTTGTAACATGTTTTTATGGCGGTTTGTAACGTGTTTTTATGGCGGTTAATAACGTGATTTTACGGCGGTTTATAACGTGTTTTTACGACGGTTTGTAACGTGATTTTACGACTGTTTGTAACGTGATTTTTTTTGCGGTTTGTAACGTGATTTTATGGCGGTTCGTAATGTGGTTTTATGGCGGTTTGTAATGTGATTTTATGACGGTTCATAATGTGGTTTTATGACGGTTTGTAACGTGTTTTTATGGCGGTTCGTAACATGTTTTTATGGCGGTTTGTAACGTGATTTTTTTGCGATTGTAACGTGTTTTTATGATGGTTCGTAACTTGTTTTTATGGCGGTTTGTAACGTGATTTTTATTGTGGTTTGTATCGTGTTTTTATGACAGGTTCGTAACGTGTTTTTATGGCGATTGTAACGTGATTTTATGATGGTTCGTAACTTGTTTTATGGCGGTTTGTAACGTGATTTTAATGTGGTTTGTATCGTGTTTTTATGACAGTTCGTAACGTGTTTTTTATGGCGATTTGTAACGTGTTTTTACGACGTTTCGTAACATTATTTTTATGGCGGTTCGTAACGTGATTTTATGGCGGTTTGTAAAGTGATTTTATGATGGTTCGTAACTTCTTTTTATGGCGGTTTATAACGTGAATTTATGGCGGTTTGTAACGTTGTTATGGCGGTTTGTAATGTGAATTTCTGGCGGTTTGTAACGTGTTTTTATGGCGGTTTTGCAGTGATTTTATGGCGGTTTGCAATGTGATGTTATGGCGGTTTGTAACATGTTATTACGACGGTTTGTAACGTGTTTTTACGACGGTTTTTAACGTGATTTTTTTGCGTTTTGTAACATGTTTTTATGGCGGTTTGTAACGTGTTTTTATGGCGGTTTGTAGTGATTTTATGGCGGTTCATAACGGTTTTTTACAATGTTTTGTAACGTGTTTTTACGGCAGTATGTAACGTGTTTTTACGACGTTTCGTAACTTGTTTTTATGGCGGTTTGTAACGTGAATTATGGCGGTTTGCAACGTGATTTTAAGGTAGTTTGTAACGTGTTTTTATTACAGTTCGCAACGTGTTTTAACGAAGGTTTTTAATGTGTTTTTACGACGGATTCGTAACTTGTTTTTATGGCGGTTTGTAACGTGAATTGATGGCAGTTTGTAACGTATTCATGGCGGTTTTTAACGTGAATTTCTGGCGGTTTGTAATGTGTTTTTATGGCGGTTTGTAACGTGATTTTAAGGTGGTTAGTAATGTGTTTTTATGACGGTTCGTAACATGTTTTTACAACGGTTTGTAACCTGATTTTACGACGGTTTGTAACGTGATTTTTTTTTTTGCGGTTTGTAACATGTTTTTACCGCGGTTTGTAACGTGAATTTATGGCAGTTTGTAACGTGATTTTAAGGTAGTTAGTGTAAAGTGTTTTTATGACAGTTCGCAACGTGTTTTAACGAAGGTTTTTAACGTGTTTTTACGACGGTTCATAACTTGTTTGGATGGCGGTTTGTAACGTGATTTTAAGGTGGTTTGTAACGTGTTTTTATGACGGTTGCGTAGCTTATTTTTATGGCGGTTTGTAAAGTGATTTTATGATGGTTCGTAACTTGTTTTTATGGCGGTTTGATAAAGTGATTTTTTGATGGTTCGTAACGTGTTTTTATGGCGATTTGTAACGTGTTTTTACGACGTTTTCGTAACATTATTTTATGGCGGTTCGTAACGTGATTTTATGGCGGTTTGTAAAGTGATTTTATGATGGTTCGTAACTTCTTTTATGGCGGTTTATAACGTGAATTTAAGGCGGTTTGTAACGTTGTTATGGCGGTTTGTAATGTGAATTTCTGGCGGTTTGTAACGTGTTTTTATGGCGGTTTGCAGTGATTTTATGGCGGTTTGCAATGTGATGTTATGGCGGTTTGTACATGTTTTTACGACGGTTTGTAACGTGTTTTTACGACGGTTTGTAACGTGATTTTTTTGCGGTTTGTAACTTTTTTTATGGCGGTTTGTAGTGATTTTATGGCGGTTCATAACGGTTTTTTCAATGTTTTGTAACGTGTTTTTACGGCAGTATGTAACGTGTTTTTACGGACGTTTCGTAACTTCTTTTATGGCGGTTTGTAACGTGAATTTATGGCGGTTTGTAACGTGATTTTAAGGTAGTTTGTAACGTCTTTTTATGACAGTTTGCAACGTGTTTTAAACGAAGGTTTTTAATGTGTTTTTACGACGGTTCGTAACTTGTTTGGATGGCGGTTTGTAACGTGATTTTAAGGTGGTTTTTAACGTGGTATTTATGACGGTTCGTAGCTTATTTTTATGCGGTTTGTAAAGAGATTTTATGATGGTTCGTAACTTGTTTTATGGCGGTTTGTAACGTGATTTTAATGTGGTTTGTATCTTGTTTTTATGACAGTTCGTAACTTGTTTTTATGGCGATTTGTAACGTGTTTTTACGACGTTTCGTAACATTATTTTATGGCGGTTTCGTAACGTGATTTTATGGCGGTTTGTAAAGTGATTTTATGATGGTTCGTAACTTCTTTTTATGGCGGTTTATAACGTGAATTTATGGCGGTTTGTAACGTGATTTTAAGGTGGTTTGTAACGTGTTTTTACGACGGTTTGTAACGTGATTTTTTTGCGGTTTGTAACATGTTTTTATGGCGGTTTGTAACATGTTTTATGGCGGTTTGTAACGTGTTTTTATGGCGGTTAATAACGTGATTTTACGGCGGTTTGTAACGTGTTTTTATGGCGGTTTGTGGTGATTTTATGGCGGTTCATAACGGTTTTTTACAATGTTTTGGAAAGTGTTTTTACAGCAGTATGTAACGTGTTTATTATGACGGTTCGTAACATGTTTTTGTGGCGGTTTGTAACGTGATTTTATGGCGGTTTGTAATGTGTTTTTTATGGCAGTTTGGTAGTGATTTTATGTGCGGTTTGTAATGTGATTTTATGGCGGTTTGTAACGTGTTTTTAGGCGGTTCGTAACGTTTTTTTACGACGGTTTGTAACGTGTTTTTACGGCGGTATATAACGTGTTTTTATGACGGTTCGTAACTTATTTTTATGGCGGTTTGTAACGTGAATTTATGGCGGTTTGTAACATGTTTTTATAACGGTTCGTAACTTGTTTTTATGGCGGTTTGTAACATGATTTTAAGGTGATTTGTAACGTGTTTTTATGACGGTTCGTAACATGATTTTAAGGTTGTTTGTAACGTGTTTTTATGACGGTTCATAAAATGTTTTTACGGCAGTATGCAACGTGTTTTTATGACGGTTTATAACCTGTATTTACGACGGTAAGTAACGTGTTTTTACGACGGTTCGTAACATGTTTTTATGGCGGTTTGTAAGGTGAATTTATGGCGGTTTGTAACGTGCTTTTATGGCGGTTTGTAACGTGATTTTGAGGTGGTTTGTAACGTGTTTTTATGACGGTTCGTAGCATGATTTTAAGGTGGTTTGTAACGTGTTTTTATGACGGCTCATAAAATGTTTTTACGGCAGTATGTAACGTGTTTTTACGACGGTTTATAACCTGTATTTACGACGGTAAGTAACGTGTTTTTACGACGGTTCGTAACATGTTTTTATGGCGGTTTGTAAGGTGAATTTATGGCGGTTTGTAACGTGCTTTTATGGCGGTTTGTAACGTGATTTTTGAGGTGGTTTGTAACGTGTTTTTATGACTGTTCGTAACATGTTTTTACGGCGGTATGTAACGTGTTTGTACGACGGTTTGTGACGTGTTTTTACGACGGTTTGTAACGTGGTTTTACGGCGGTTTGTAACGTGTTTTTATGGCGGTTTGTAACGTGTTTTTACGGCGGTAGGTAACGTGTTTGTGCGACGGTTTGTAACGTGTTTTTACGGCGGTAGGTAACGTGTTTGTACGACGGTTTGTAACTTGTTTTTATGGCGGTTTGTAACGTGTTTGTACGACGGTTTGTAACGTGTTTTTACGACGGTTTGTAACGTGGTTTTATGACAGTGTGTAACGTGGGTTTACGACGGTTTGTAATATGTTTTTACGATGGTTTGTAACGTGGTTTTGCAACGGTTTGTAACGTGTTCTTATAACGGTTTGTAACGTGTTTTTACGATGGTTCGGAACGTGTTTTTACGACGGTTTGTAACGTGTTTTTACGGCGGTTCGGAACGTGTTTTTACGACGGTTTGTAACGTGAATTTATGGCGGTTTGTAACGTGTTTTTATAACGGTTCACAACTTATTTTTATGGCGGTTTGTAAAGTGATTTTGTGATGGTTCGTAACTTGTTTTTACGGCGGTTTGTAGTGATTTTATGGCGGTTTGTAACATGCTTTTATGGCGGTTTGTAACGTGATTTATAGGTGGTTTGTAACGTGTTTTTATGACGGTTTGTAACGTGATTTATAGGTGGTTTGTGACATGTTTTTACGACGGTTTGTAGCGTGTTTTTAACGACGGTTTGTAACGTGTTCTTGTGACGGTTTGTAACGTGTTTTTACGCCGGCTTGTAACGTGTTCTTGTGACGGTTTGTAACGTCATTGTATGGCGGTTTGTAATGTGTTTTTATGGCGGTTCGTAACGTGATTTTATGGCGGTTTGTAATGTGTTTTTATGGTGGTTCGTAACGTGATTTTATGGCGGTTTGTAACGTGATTTTATGGCGGTTCGTAATGTGGTTTTATGGCGGTTTGTAATGTGATTTTATGACGGTTCATAATGTGATTTTATGACGGTTTGTAACGTGTTTTTATGGCGGTTTGTAACATGTTTTTTATGGCGGTTTGTAACGTGAATTTATGGCGGTTTGTAACGTGTTTTTATGACGGTTCCTAACATGTTTTTTGTGGCGGTTTGTAACGTGAATTTATGGTGGTTTGTTACGTGCTTTTATGGCGGTTTGTAACGTGATTTTAAGGTGGTTTGTAACGTGCTTTTACGACGGTTTGTAACCTGTATTTATGACGGTAAGTAACGTGTTTTTACGACGGTTCGTAACGTGTTTTTACGGCGGTAACGTGTTTGTACGACGGTTTGTAACGTGTTTTTACGACGGTTTGTAACGTGGTTTTACGACGGTTTGTAACATGGTTTTATGACGGTTTGTAACATGATTTTAAGGTGGTTTGTAACGTGTTTTTACGACGGTTTGTAATGTGTTTTTACGGCGGTATGTAACGTGTTTGTACGACGGTTTGTAACGTGTTTTTACGACGGTTTGTAACGTGGTTTTATGACGGTTTGTAACGTGGTTTTACGATGGTTTGCAACGTGGTTTTACGACAGTTTGCAACGTGGTTTTACGACGGTTTGTAACGTGGTTTTACGACGGTTTGTAACGTGGTTTTATGACGGTTTGTAACGTGTTTTTACGCTGGTATGTAACGTGTTTTTACGTCGGTTCCTAACTTATTTTTATGGCGGTTTGGAAAGTGATTTTATGATGGTTCGTAACTTCTTTTTATGGCGGTTTGTAGTGATTTAATGGCGGTTTATAACGTCCTTTTATGGCGGTTTGTAACTTGATTTTAAGGTGGTTTGTAACGTGTTTTTATGACGGTTTGTAACATGTTTTTATGGCAGCTTGTAACGTGCTTTTATGGCGGTTTGTAACGTGATTTTAAGTTGGTTTGTAACGTGTTTTTACGGCGGTTCGGAACGTGTTTTTACGACGGTTTGTAACGTGAATTTATGGCGGTTTGTAACGTGTTTTTATAACGGTTCACAACTTATTTTTATGGCGGTTTGTAAAGTGATTTTGTGATGGTTCGTAACTTGTTTTTACGGCGGTTTGTAGTGATTTTATGGCGGTTTGTAACATGCTTTTATGGCGGTTTGTAACGTGATTTATAGGTGGTTTGTAACGTGTTTTTATGACGGTTTGTAACTTGTTTTTACGACGGTTTGTGACATGTTTTTACGACGGTTTGTAGCGTGTTTTTACGACGGTTTGTAACGTGTTCTTGTGACGGTTTGTAACGTGTTTTTACGCCGGCTTGTAACGTGTTCTTGTGACGGTTTGTAACGTCATTGTATGGCGGTTTGTAACGTGTTTTTATGCCGGTTTGTAACATGATTTTATGGCGGTTTGTAATGTGTTTTTATGGCGGTTCGTAACGTGATTTTATGACGGTTCATAATGTGATTTTATGACGGTTTGTAACGTGTTTTTATGGCGGTTTGTAACATGTTTTTATGGCGGTTTGTAACGTGAATTTATGGCGGTTTGTAACGTGTTTTTATGACGGTTCGTAACATGTTTTTGTGGCGGTTTGTAACGTGAATTTATGGTGGTTTGTTACGTGCTTTTATGGCGGTTTGTAACGTGATTTTAAGGTGGTTTGTAACGTGCTTTTACGACGGTTTGTAACCTGTATTTATGACGGTAAGTAACGTGTTTTTACGACGGTTCGTAACGTGTTTTTACGTGCGGTAACGTGTTTGTACGACGGTTTGTAACGTGTTTTTACGACGGTTTGTAACGTGGTTTTACGACGGTTTGTAACATGGTTTTATGACGGTTTGTAACATGATTTTAAGGTGGTTTGTAACGTGTTTTTACGACGGTTTGTAACGTGTTTTTACGGCGGTATGTAACGTGTTTGTACGACGGTTTGTAACGTGTTTTTACGACGGTTTGTAACGTGGTTTTATGACGGTTTGTAACGTGGTTTTACGATGGTTTGCAACGTGGTTTTACGACAGTTTGCAACGTGGTTTTACGACGGTTTGTAACGTGGTTTTACGACGGTTTGTAACGTGGTTTTATGACGGTTTGTAACGTGTTTTTTACGCTGGTATGTAACGTGTTTTTACGTCGGTTCCTAACTTATTTTTATGGCGGTTTGGAAAGTGATTTTATGATGGTTCGTAACTTCTTTTTATGGCGGTTTGTAGTGATTTAATGGCGGTTTATAACGTCCTTTTATGGCGGTTTGTAACTTGATTTTAAGGTGGTTTGTAACGTGTTTTTATGACGGTTTGTAACATGTTTTTATGGCAGCTTGTAACGTGCTTTTATGGCGGTTTGTAACGTGATTTTAAGTTGGTTTGTAACGTGTTTTTATGACGGTTCATAACATGTTTTTACGGCGGTATGTTACATGTTTTTACGACGGTTTGTAACCTGTATTTACGACGGTAAGTAACGTGTTTTTACGACGGTTTGTAACGTGTTTTTATGACGGTTCATAACATGTTTTTACGACGGTTTGTAACGTGTTTTTACGACGGTTTGTAACTTGGTTTCACGACGGTTTGTAACGTGGTTTTACGACGGTTTGTAACGTGGTTTTATGACGGTTTGTAACGTGTTCTTGTGACGGTTTGTAACGTGTTTTTACGACGGTTTGTAACGTGTTCTTTTGACGGTTTGCAACGTGTTTTTACGACGGTTTGTAACGTGAATTTATGGCGGTTTGTAACGTGTTTTTATAACGGTTCGCAACTTATTTTTATGGCGGTTTCTAAAGTGATTTTGTGATGGTTCGTAACTTGTTTTTACGGCGGTTTGTAGTGATTTTATGGCGGTTTGTAACGTGTTTTTATGACGGTTCGTAACATGTTTTTACGGCGGTATGTAACGTGTTTTTACGACGATTTGCAACCTGTATTTATGACGGTATGCAACGTGTTTGTACGACGGTTTGTAACGTGTTTTTACGGCGGTATGCAACGTGTTTGTACGACGGTTTGTAACGTGGTTTTACGACGGTTTGTAACATGTTTTTACGGCGGTATGTAACGTGTTTTTGCAACGGTTTGTAACGTGTTTTTACAACGGTTTGTAGCGTGTTTTTACAACGGTTTGTAACGTGTTTTTATGGCGGTTTGTAACGTGAATTTATGGCGGATTGTAACGTGTTTTTATAACGGTTCACAACTTATTTTTACGGCGGTTTGTAACGTGTTTTTACGACGGTTTGTAACGTGAATTTATGGCGGTTTGTAACGTGTTTTTATAACGGTTCACAACTTATTTTTATGGCGGTTTGTAAAGTGATTTTGTGATGGTTCGTAACTTGTTTTTACGGCGGTTTGTAGTGATTTTATGGCGGTTTGTAACATGCTTTTATGGCGGTTTTTAACGTGGTTTGTAACGTGTTTTTATGACGGTTTGTAACGTGTTTTTATGGCGGTTCGTAACATGTTTTTGTGGCGGTTTGTAACGTGAATTTATGGTGGTTTGTAACGTGCTTTTATGGCGGTTTGTAACGTGATTTTAAGGTGGTTTGTAACGTGCTTTTATGGCGGTTTGTAACGTGATTTTATTGTGGTTTGTGACATGTTTTTACGACGGTTTGTAACGTGGTTTTACGACGGTTTGTAACATGTTTTTACGGCGGTATGTAACGTGTTTTTACGGCGGTATGTAACGTGTTTTTGCAACGGTTCGTAACGTGTTTTTACGACGGTTTGTAACATGTTTTTACGGCGGTATGTAACGTGTTTTTACGACGATTTGCAACCTGTATTTATGACGGTAAGTAACGTGTTTTTACGATGGTTCGTAACGTGTTTTTACGGCAGGATGCAACGTGTTTGCACGACGGTTTGTAACGTGTTTTTACGACGGTTTGTAACGTGTTTTTACGGCGGTATGTAACGTGTTTTTGCAACGGTTTGTAACGTGTTCTTATAACGGTTTGTAACGTGTTTTTACGACGGTTTGTAGTGTGTTTTTACGATGGTTTGTAACGTGTTTTTATGGCGGTTCGTAACGTGTTTTTACGACGGTTTGTAACGTGAATTTATGGCGGTTTGTAACGTGTTTTTATAACGGTTCACAACTTATTTTTATGGCGGTTTGTAAAGTGATTTTGTGATGGTTCGTAACTTGTTTTTACGGCGGTTTGTAGTGATTTTATGGCGGTTTGTAACATGCTTTTATGGCGGTTTGTAACGTGATTTATAGGTGGTTTGTAACGTGTTTTTATGAAGGTTTGTAACTTGTTTTTATGACGGTTTGTGACATGTTTTTACGACGGTTTGTAGCGTGTTTTTACGACGGTTTGTAACGTGTTCTTGTGACGGTTTGTAACGTGTTTTTACGCCGGCTTGTAACGTGTTCTTGTGACGGTTTGTAACGTCATTGTATGGCGGTTTGTAACGTGTTTTTACGATGGTTGTAACGTGTTTTTATGGCGGTTTGTAATGTGTTTTTTCGGCGGTTTGTAACGTGATTTTACGGCGGTTTGTAACGTGTTTTTATGGCAGTTTGTAACGTGATTTTATGGCGGTTTGTAACGTGTTTTTATGCCGGTTTGTAACATGATTTTATGGCGGTTTGTAATGTGTTTTTATGGCGGTTCGTAACGTGATTTTATGGCGGTTTGTAACGTGTTTTTATGGTGGTTCGTAACGTGATTTTATGGCGGTTTGTAACGTGATTTTATGGCGGTTCGTAATGTGGTTTTATGGCGGTTTGTAACGTGATTTTATGACGGTTCATAATGTGGTTTTATGACGGTTTGTAACGTGTTTTTATGGCGGTTCGTAACGTGTTTTTACGGCGGTATGTAACGTGGTTTTACGACGGTTTGTAACGTGGTTTTACGACGGTTTGTAACGTGGTTTTACGACGGTTTGTAACGTGGTTTTACGACGGTTTGTAACGTGGTTTTATGACGGTTTGTAACGTGTTTTTACGCTGGTATGTAACGTGTTTTTACGGCGGTATGTAACGTGTTTTATGGGGGTTTGTAACGTGTCTTTATGTCAACAGGAAACATATTTTTATTTTTCATGATTTCAAGTATTCTGTCTCACTTCTAATGATTCGTTGAACTCTTTTGTCGGTTTGTTTTCTAGCGGGGTGGGGTTAGCTCGAGCTCACTTTGAGAAACAGCCTCCGTCCAACCTGAGGAAATCCAACTTCTTCCACTTCGTGTTGGCGCTGTACGACCGGCAGGGTCAGCCAGTCGAGATCGAACGCACCACGTACATGGATTTCGTGGAGAAAGAAAAGGTTAGCAATCAAACGCACCCACCGGTCATCATCATTGACATGTTGTCGGAGGGTGGGGTAAAAAAATAAATACACCGCAGGCCGAACTATGGGTAGAAAAACACAAAGATAGGGAATCACATGATAGAAATTTTCCCAGCTGTTAAACTTTACCCCTGCACTTCTGGGCTTTCATACCTCAACAGTGCCCTCTTAGTTCAGAGGAAATGGAAAACAAATGCACCCCCGACACCCAGAGAGTTTGAAGTGAAGTATGTGGGAAAACAAGCGCTCCCGGCCGGGCTGCGTTACAGAGCCTGTAGGATTATTTTTGCTGCTTTTATCGGATGGGTGGAGATAAACACTTGA